>NC_052103.1:453647-466968 GCF_012273895.1 Zerene cesonia
AACTAACGTCAGCTGATTAGAACAAGTGAAATCATTTCGGACATATTCAAATAAGTCAGCCACGGTCATGTTTGGCTGCAATATCTTATTGTTTGAAATTATTGACCTCCATTATTGAATGGGCTACGTCAACGGACATGCGTTAGTATGCGAGTTCTGTTTGACATTTTGATAGCATTATCTTGTGTGTTTAATCTGTGGTAGAACGTTCTAATGCTTCTATGGGATTGACGCTATGTAATACTTAATAATGGGTACATGATTGTACCGACGTGTAACACGTTACGTACGTATTAAAATTAAAACGAATGTTTTTCGTTTTCGCGCCAAAACGTTTGAAACTTGTCAATTTGAAGCATAGATAATAAAGGAAATGGAACTATTATGATTTAAAAGAAGGAGATTTAATTTACATCTTATATTCTACAATTTTGTATCCATATTCTTGCAAATAATTGTATTTGAATTTGTTGAACGGTTCTACATATAACGCTTATATATTTTCATCGAATACTTATTTTTATTTCATCTCAGATCACTCAACAATGAGCGTGGAATTGTCTGTATTTTCGAAACAATAACTGTTTATTATATGATAATTACATACAGAACACGCAGTAGAAATCTATATCAGCATCGTTTAATTCCCATGAGCACAGGTAATAGTGAAATCTCTTTATTGTTATTTGGTATGGGACAGGAGACATTGCAGTTTAATGTATGGATAATAACATTGAATTAGCGAAAGCGCCTAACAGTTATTTTCTATATTGTTATTTATTTATATTGTTTTGTTGACACGTTTTATTAGGATAAGTGTGGATTTAGAAAGAGAAATGTGTGTGTGAGTAGTTATATATAGTTATAATAGTTTATAGTTATTGCGCGGTTCTCGTCCGCATCAGTTTAATGTTTTTCAATTATATATCTCACCTTAATTGTCGCGATAAAAGCCTGTAATATCTTATCTAAAGTAAAATTTAATAAAACGTCTGAGCATTTCATAATATTAGATGAAATTATAACGTATTTCATACGTCACTAGAAATGTTTCGAGCATTGAAGTCGAATCTTGAACTCTGTCGATTTTACATATTTTGTGTTTATCTGCGGAACATTTTTAACAGATAATGTAGAAAACAATATGTCAAAACAATAACAGGACCGATATAATATTTTATCTGACGATTCTCAAAATCGCTTTTATATATTTGATAAGCTTGTCCTACTAATAAATTTATTATTGAGGCCCCGTATCTACGATATTATATAAAAAATATTTAAACTGGCACGTTGGATAAGTGCTTTTAATTTTTTTACATATTTCTTTTTATTTTATTACAATGTCTATATTTTTTTTACAAAATAGCTATAATTGTTGTTTTTGTTTAAATATGGAAGCCGCATTGTTTGTACCACAGCAAGAAACGAAAGGGGAAATTCTCTGAGCTGCATTTACGTAGAAGCCTTTTGAAACAACTGTTAGCAATATTCTATCTTTATAACTAATTACCATAACCCATAGTATATAATTTATGCTGTATTCATTATTAACAGGGACGTAAACTTTCGTTATAAGTAATGCCTATAGTAATATCGAAATAACTATATTTTTATATGAAACTAGCTGCACCCGGCAAACGCTGTTCTGCCTAACTCTTATCATTTAGGGGTATGAAAAATAGATGTCGGCCGATTCTCATAGATACCGGAAGCACAAAACATTTCATCAAAATCGGTCAAGCCGTTTCGGAGGAGATTGGCAACGAAAACTGTGACACGAGAATTTTATATATTAGATTGAAGGATATATCAATGGCTAGACGTAACTATCAATTAAGTAAAAATTTATTGTTTTTCAGTTATGTCGTAACAAGCAAGAACCTAGCGTAATCATCAATTTAATTCATAAAGATATAACAACCCTAATCAAACGTTTGTACAAAACTTTTGAATCTTAAGTTATAGTACTAACATAATATTAATTATCTTATATATAAAATTGCCGTGTCACAATTTAAGTAACCGAACTCCTCTGAAACGGCTGGACGATTCTTGAGAAAATTTTGTGTGTATTTGGGTATGTCTGAGAATCGGCCAACATCTATTTTTCATACCCCTAAATGATAAGAGTAAGGCAGAACAGCGTTTGCCGGGTGTAGCTAGTAATTATATATATTAATTCCAATAACAGCTAATACGAAATTTCAGTAACCCACTGTTATTTAAGGCAATTTTAGTTATTATGAAAATAACGTTACATAACCCCACTTCTACCACACATCTATTTTATTTTATTGGTTTCCAAACAACTTATACACTAATATAAGAGCAGCAGTAATAATGTACATCAAATATTGTTTTACGTATAAATCTATTCTATGGATACACAAATTACTATCTAGTGCGCAAGATTAACTAAACGAAAAAATGTTATTGGATTCCAATCCCATTAAAGAATATCTTTATTGCATTTAATATGAATGCGCATAGGATGTGTGTCACTTATCTAGTAAGCAGTAGCTGTATTATAAACAATATATATATGACAAACTAGCAGTTCGCCCCGGCTTCGGCCGTGGTACATATATAGCCTACGTCACTTAGCAAAGTTCTAATGGTGAAAGAATTTTTGAAATCAATGTAAAAACATGTACATCTTTCATCTTTATAATATTTATTATAAACATTTAACATATATTTTTAAAATTTCAAAAATAAAAAATCTTTTATGAATATACTTTTACCAATATACACATTATCTCTAATTGAGATAGGTCACGTATTTTTTATAATTATGCGGGAACTAGGGTTAGAGGCTCATTCTTCAGTATTTTAATAAATTATTTACTTTTCGAAGCCAGCTTTAATAGTACCTTTTAATATGCTTCGAATTTTTCTAAGAAACTAAATCGTAAGGGTAATATTATTCTGGTAACTTCGAGAGAAAGAATTATTTGAAATAGTTAAACACTCACCACTAAAATCAGCGTCATCCATCGAGTTCTGACTGTGCAGCGAATATCGATTCGTCGTCTTCGTAGACGGCGACCCCTGGGTCGACCCCGCCACGACCCCCAAGCTCCTGTAACCCTCATCCGACACCTCCGACCCATTATCCGATGCGCTTTCAACTGCGGGCGCTGGGGACAACGGTCTAGGGCTTTTATTCCTGACCCCCAAAGGGGTTGGCACCAGATGATTCGTCGTTACGATCTTTGTTCTCCTGTCTGGTGATGGGGAACACCTGCCTGGACTGTGTGTTCTTGGTGCCAAGTGCTTTCTGCTGGGACTGGCCGCTCTGTCCATATCCATGTAGGGCAGACTGGTGGGGGCATCTAGCTTGTTATTGGAGTGGTATTGCAGGCTTCTCGGTTCCTCTGAGTAGATTTTCGACTGGTACGGCATGGACATTGGTTCGTAGGACTTGTAGGTGTCTGGGCGTTCGTAGGTGACAGTGGCGCCGGCTAGGTCGTGTTTCGGTCTGGCTAGCCGGGCGGAGAGGGAGGTGCGGTGCTGCGCCTTGCAGCGGCAAGGGTCGTGTTTGTCTAGATAGTGGGCGAGGGTGTCCCAGCCCCCTCCGACGCGTACCATCACGTGAGAACGGAGGATCTGTAAGAATGTATTCAGTTAGTTAACCAATCGTATTATCTCTAATTACAACTACATTTATTACTTGTATCTACATTTATTTGGTATTGAGAAAAGATGTACTTAAAGGTATACACTACTAAAGTAATCAATGTAATGTTTATCCAAATCCTCAATTAAATGTAGTTACACGTTATACCTCGAACCCGAACCTCGTCCTTAACCATCAGTTTGGTGGACATTAAAACCATCTGTTGCACTCCAGCAGCAACTCCATATATAGCGTACGGAAACACTCAGCATTAAATTGCATACACGTGGCTATAAATGATTTTAATCCATGAATGGCTACCTATTTTCAATGTCTATTTTGATCGCTGCGCCATGATTCATACTGACCGACGCCTTTTATGGTTATATCAAATGCCTGACCTTTGTGTGGTACTGTTTCGGATTAATCAAGTTTTCCATTACGTGAATAATTGTAAGTCATCAATGGAGATACATTCGTTAATTCGTTATGTTTTTGTTTCGCCTCAACCTTTATTATGATCGCTTAAATAAATTCATTTTCAGCGTTGTGTTTTTTGTTTAAACGTCCTGCGTGCGGTGTTGTATCCTATTTCATTCGTGGTGAAATCAACCTATCTTTCTAGTGGTTGTTCAAATGGATATTTATTTAAAATAG
Organism: Zerene cesonia; assembly: GCF_012273895.1. NCBI lineage: Eukaryota > Metazoa > Arthropoda > Insecta > Lepidoptera > Pieridae > Zerene > Zerene cesonia. The sequence goes on from NC_052103.1 coordinate 457,927, forward strand.
TTTGTAAGAGGTCCAGCACCATTCCAGCCAGCTGTAAAACATTCATAATTCAGCAGAATGTAATCAAAACACCGACACAATAACAATTGATAAACGGCTCCACAGCGCAATGAATCAATATGGCTACGCGATAAATACCATCGAAGGTAAGCAGGAAGTGCTCTTTAACCAGATAGGCTTAGAAGTGACAGTGCCTGCGCACGCGTCTACCACAATACAAGTAAAGGATCACTTGGCATATGAGATGGAGACTGCTGGAGTGCAAACTCAGATATTTACTTACATTTACAGATTTATACAGTTGAATATAATCTAGATATAATATGTTGTTTAAGCTAATTTGCATATTTATTCGTGTACGCTTCATAACGCTTAAATAAATTCAGATTTTTAAACTATATTAAAAGAATAGACACAAAAATGTATATTGTATATTAGAGACGATTTCTATTTAAGTAACTATGATTTTTCTCCATCAATAGAAAGGTCACTTCACACACAAAACTTTCCGCCTTGAAAATAAATACAAAAAAATAATAAATATCTCCGTTGCCTCGGTGTGAACCTTGCGGATCCAAATAAGGAGCGAGAGATCCCGATCTATAGATCTAATGGGCTTTGATCTATATCTACTAATAGCGCGCCTAATATGACAAGCCTATCGGTTATAGTTCCGAGTTTATGTATTGAAAATATTAAACTCAAGTTCATTAAACCTAATTTGTAAAAAAACATGTTAGTTCCACTTACATGGATAGTTTCATGATTGTAAGGGAATGTAAACATATATTTGAGGAAAGAGATATAAGCCAATTTTGTTTTGAAATATAAAACTTTCTTCTTTTTTTGTTATTTTTTATCTATGAATCAAGTACAAAGTATTATTTTGTATTCAATGTCATTTAATCTAAGACATTTGTGTTTAAATCTTTATATATATAAAATTCTCGTGTCACAGTTTTCGTTGCCATACTCCTCCGAAACGGCTTGACCGATTCCTCTGAAATTTGGTAAGCATATTGGGTAGGTCTGAGAATCGGCCAACATCTATTTTTTATCCCGATATTCCTACGGGATACGGACTTACGCGGGTGAAACCGCGGGGCGCAGCTAGTACATGTATAAAATATTGCGAAAACTTACTCGAACGAAAATAAGCAGTCTCGTGTCGCCAATTCTGTATTTTCCCTCGGAAACCCTGACCATGGGGAACTGCGTGGGGCAGGAGCACCTCTCAACCAGGTCCCTGACCCTCTCGTCCAAGCTCCTCAAGTCGTTGGTCACCAACTGCGGCTGCGGTCCAGACGGTACGAGACCCAGCGCAGAATCATCTGGTCTCAACTCCTCTCCAGCCAGCTCCCTCTCGATCTGCTTCTCCATCTGAACCAGCAGCGGTGCTGGCATGCCGAGCACGGCCCCTTTCCTGGCAACTTCAAGAAGGCACAACACAACGTGCTTCTCGTTCTTTCGTAAGCACAAGTCGTCGGTTTCGAAGAGGAGGCACTCCAAGATACCAAGGGCTTTCCGGCACCAGTCTATGAAGTTGGAGAGGTTGTCTCGCGCGAAAAAGGTGCCGGCTTTCGCAGCGGGGAGCATGTTGACGGGGGGGCGGGAGCGCAGGGCTCTCGCGAGGGCTATAGCCTCCTCAGTTTCTGTGTTGAGAGAGTCGATGATCAATTTCGCTGAGTCACGGACTGCGTTCGCGTGCTGCAACAAGAATGCGCAAATTAATTTTGTTACTTGAGTTTGGAAATTGAGGAAAAGAATTCATGGTATTTTCTTGTGTTTGATTTTACGCAAGTATTATACATTTAGAAATTTTTTAAGGGATTTTAAACGCGATTTATGTATTATATTATTAACCCGACGCTTCGGACACTTTACAGCGAGCGTGGTCACGGGGAGACTGAGATGTTACAAGTGTGGTCTGACTTGTGAAAAGTTTTTAATTTCTGAAAATAATTCAGTCAGTTAGGTTGTATTAATGGTACAATAGTAGTTATATTTTGTTGAAGCCATGTTATGGTTTAATTGAAGTTAATGAACAATCAAAACATAGTTATCGGCGTAAATAATAAAATGTTGTACCTATATATAAGCAAAATATATATGCATGTATAAAACACGTTTTCGTATGTTTCGCTGATCTGTGTCAATATTTAATTTTTTCGCCTGTATGTTTTTCTTTCTATTTTTAGTATGATTATACTTTCTATATTATATTATAAGTACAAACTTGTATAATGATATATAATCGAAATCAATACTAAAGTGGCAACACATGAAAGACGCTCCGAAACAGTTTATTTTAATTAAGCCGTAAATCGGCGCCAGATAAACAGGCGCGGACCAATTTGTTGCCATATTCGACAGAAGTAATGAGACAAATCTAGTCTGAATCGCGTTAACGAAGTTTTTTGTACTTTCTATAACTACATGCCATATGTTAGACGCGGGCGCCTAATTTGGGAGTGTACTTCCATATTTGTCATAATACAACTTGACATCGACACTCATAAATAAATTATTTTAAGTGTACTGAAGTATTGATTAATGTAGAAATCAAAGATATAAATAGATATTTAGTAGCTGGAGGAAATCGATACATTACAAGCTGGGAAGCTGATTTCTCGTACATCTCAGTGTAGCCGCGCATTTATCATTATTTCGCTATAGTATTAGTATCATCATATTATCTGTGGCTATAGGCACAGATTAGTTAAACAGTTTGATATAGGTTCTATGCAGATGTCAAATGATGTAGGGTATTTTTTTATAATAGAGAATTGATGCGAACCAATTTTTCTAATATTTTAAATTCGTAAGGTTGTGAGGATGGATGTATATTCCTCTTTCACGCGAAAATCACTGAACGGATTTGGGTGATATTTGGTAATAGTAGTTTATATACCAGAACAACATGCGCTATAGAAATACACGCATCACAGCTAGTTTATCTATACAATAATATAACTATTATTATGTCATCATGAACCAGAATTAACGTACTGGAAAAAAAAATCCATACAAATAATTGACGCTAAAGAGTTTATTCGAACGCGCTTATCTCAGGAACTATTGGACTTATTTCAACGTGGGATATGTATTTTTTTATTTGAGCATGAGCACACTGACACATTCGCCACAGATAATGAATATGTAAATTGCTAAGTCCTTTGCGACATTTCAAAACTCCCAGCGCTCCGCGAATTCAAATAATATTAGCTTCTATTTACACGTCAATACGAAATTCCTTCACCTTTACGCTTGCGGAATGCTCTGCGAATATTAATTCTAACCTATTTCAATGTATTATGTTGCTAACTAGCCGTGACTCGTGGTTTTACTCGTGAAATCTGTAGGTTTCGATGTTTAATAGGATCAATCATGATCATTATGCCAGTAAGCAAGGATTAAGGTAAGTTAATAATTTTTTAACCAAAAAACAATTTAGAAACTATAAAAGATAGAAAATAGGGTCAAGCGCTTGTACATGCGTAAGCGCATACAAACAGCTGCTATTTAATTTAAGAAAACGAATCATTTAATACGGATGATTTTGGTAATTTTAATTACATGTAATTTGATTTGTTTGAGTTTGAGTTAGAATTAAGACGGTACACTGAAACAAGTAAATTGTTACTATAAATCATAGACCCCCACATTTGGTTCGCAGTCGGATAAAACGTAAACAGACATTAAAAATATGAATCCATATATGGCTTTTAATGCATGTGATATCAGAGAGCATAAAATATTGTTTATTGGTAATTATGTGAAATTATATCTCGGGCCGTGAGGAAGAAATCAATTACAGTCAAAAACGACACAGTGTAAATAAATGAGTGCGTTCTGCTTTGTACCGGAGTTTGATTCCTTTGTGTTAAAAAATTGCTTCAAAAATTAACAGTCTCGATAAGGAAATTGAATAAACGTTTTGTTGTAAGAGATTTTTAATGATCTAGTTAAAGACTATAGTAGTCAATTTGTAGGAAAACAAATCGGTTTTTGTTTTAATATTTTCGATATTAAATTATTCCAACTGAATCATTTACAGGTAACAATATTTTATTTCAATAAGTAACAATCAATTTGAGCAAAAAAACAGATTTATTTGTATGAGAAGATCTATTAAATGTGTCATTTAAACTCACACATATCTAGCAGCTCTGTAAGTATATAGTAAAAAAAAAGGTGTGTGTGCGATTCACACATGATAGAAGTGAAACTTCAATAAATCGTCAAAAGAATGAATAAAATAGTATGTATATTTCTGTCTCATTCTTTGCCGGCTTCATTCTACACATTTTTGTATTTCTGTCTCTTACCTGTCGTTTTTCCGTTGCATCCGGTTTGAAATCATAACGATTCTAAAGAAGTTCCACTTCAATAAGTTTTAAAAATATTAAAGTGACCTTGATATGAAGGTGCAAGTGGAACAAATCAGTTGCCATACGCAAATTATATCTGACACAATCGCAGAAATATAATTATCTGTAAACATTGGACGCGGCGGCGAAGGCTCGAGGCGCGTGCGCATTTGTGTATCATCATGCGTCTTTTTCGTCGTTTATTAATTTAATTTATTTAAACTAGCAAAAAATATACTTAACTAGAGTTATTACTCTTTAATTCCTACTAATATTATAAATGCGAAAGTTTGTGAGGATGCGTGCGTTTGTTGCTCCTTCACACAAAAACTACTGAACCGATTGCAATGAAATTTGGTACGTAGACAGCTGGACAGCTGGAATAACATATAGGCAACTTTTTATCCCGATATTTCTACGGGATACGAACTTACGCGGGTGAAACCGCGGGGCGTAGACGATATTTTTATTATTGTTAAATTAGATAGACAAAATTTGCTATGTCAAAACTCAAGCAGTATCAAAGTATAGTATAGTCAGTCTCCCCGTGACCACGCTCGCTGTAAAGTGTTCGAAACGTCGGGTTAATAATATAATGAATAAATCGCGTTTATAATCCGTTGAAAGTTTTTAATTTCTAAATGTATAATACTCGCGTGAAACCAAACACAAGAAAATACTAAGTATCAAAGTATCTCAGTGTACAATAAAAATGTTATATTTTGGGATAGTATACGAATCACTCCTCTTTCTTTTAAATTCACTAGTTATGTGAAGCTCGCTATAAACTGGGCTTCAGGCGAGCGATTTAGAGAGAATAAGAAAATTGGTTTATCACTACATAGTATAAAACAAAGTCGCTTTCTCTGTCCCTATGTCTCTTTGTATGCTTAAATCTTTAAAACTACGCAGCGGATTTTGATGGGTTTTTTTAATAGATAGAGTGATTCAAGAGAAAGGTTTATATATACAACATCTATGAAACTACTCCAATATTTAACGCGTGCGAAGCCGCGGGAAAAAGCTGGTTTTTAATACGACAAGGCGAAGTTGGGCCGTCGCTGCATGCATGATAAATGAATCCGCGCCCTTGCCAGATATAATCATGTTAAATTACTTAATGGGCTCATTACATGGTCCATGAACATTATGTGAGCTACTGGTTTAAGCTTTTTAACATATGTTTACAGTTATTTGTAGTTTTAACCCGATACGTCTTTTTGAGGGACGATGTTTTTATTTATTTTGTAAATATTATTTGAGACCAAATGCCACAAATAGTATAAATTAAACAGAGAATATGATATTGGAAAATAAATGCATATCCTACTAATCCTACTAATATTATAAATGCAAAAGTTTGTGAGGATGTGTGTGTTTGCTGCTCCTTCACGCAAAAACTGCTGAATCGATTGCAATGAAATTAGGTACGCAGATAGCTGGACAACTGGAATAACATGTGGACAACTTTTTATCCCGATATTCCTATACGGACTTACGCGGGTGAAACCGCGGGGGGCGGCTAGTATTTTATAACCTAGGTCTAAAATAAGCTAAAAAATAAGGTGTTTTTCTAAGCGAAAACGCAATAGTGATTCCCACAATAGGGATCTAGTTCAGCTTAATATTAACTAAATGCCCCATATTTTGGCCCGTTTCCTTTCCCTGACCCTTCCTTGTCCATTCCTTCTATCCAGTCATCAATCCTTTCCTTATTCCTTACCCCTTAAAAGCGGGCAGCGAGGTCTGAGCCTCTGCGAATGTTTATGGGCGGTGGTGATCGCTTACCATCAGGCGAACCACCAGCTCAGTTGCCCGCTATGACATAAAAAAATCGAGTATTTATGAATTCAAATATAAACAAGATTTATCACAACATTATTTACTAGCTGTTCGCCCCGGCTTCGCCCGCAGTACATATATAACGTATGTCATTTAGTTGCAGCTTGCTATTGGCGAATTAATTTTTTTAATCAGTCCAGTGGTTTTTGTGTGAAAACGTTACAAACATATAAAAATACAGAATTCCTCTTTATAATATTAGTGAAGATAAGATTTATTGACAAAAAATACAAACTCGCTTTTGTTTGAAATTTAAATTTTTTATAGGTGGACGAGAGGTCAGTCGTCGCTACAGCTAAGGACGTAGGTTCGAATCCTGCTTCATGATAACAAAAAATATATTTTAAATACCCAAAAACATTTATATATAGTATTAATTAAAATTTTGTTTTTTTTTTTTAATTTAACAAGAAATATTTTTTAACACTAGTTTTTATTTTAAAACCTTGGTAAATTAATTTAAAAGCTCTTTTTCGTCCACAAAAATGCCGCTCTGTAATTAAACGTTAATTATATTTAATTATGAGGTGAGAAGGTAAAAACAATTATTTCTATATATGTAGTGAACAGGTACTCTTTATATTAATACTAGCTTTTGCCCGCGGCTTCGCACGCGTTAAGTTCTGATTAGTTTAATATATATAATACATAATATAAACATTCCTCTTGAATCACTCTATCTACAAAAACCCCATCAAAATCCTTTGCGTAGTTTTCAAGATTAAAGCATACATAGGGACAGAGAAAGCGACTTTCTTTTATACTATGTAGTGAGAATACTAGTAGCTCTGCCCGTGACTTTACTCTTATATACCTTAACGATTAAATAATATTTTTTTCATACACGCATATATATTTGTAAGATAAAGATTTCTTTTATATCCCTTTTAGGTTCATTACTTATCCTCTAAACTTAAAGTCTAAGCGATGTATTTTATGATTTTATTTACATGTAATCAGCTAACTTTGAGCAGTTCTACTGGGTGAGAGCCTGGTCATCTGCATTACTGGTTATTGCCTATCGCAGACACCAGTCCTCTCTATATTTCTTAATTCTAATAGTGACGTCAATTATTAAATAATGACGTCAGTAAAAATTCTTAATGCACATAAAATAAATCGCTGTATTTTTATCGATAATGAGTTAACGTTATATAAAATATATTATATATTCAAACTAGATTTATTCAAATTTGCCTATAATTATAGCAAATTATGCTAAGCGGAGACTGGTTATGGCGCTAGTGTGATATTACTTGTAAATGTTTTGTAATATATGTATTATTATTGCACCTTGTTAGCATTTAAGTGTTTCTTATGGTAATATTGCAATAATCGATAGGTTTCCGATCAATAATTATCGGTGAATTATACATGTAGAGGTCTGTCAAATGCCTTATTTGTTTTGGGTTCCTTATGTTTTTAGTAGGCTTTAACGGATTTTGACCGCGATTAATTCATGTTATTTTATCTACATTATAGTCATTACAGTGTGTGGATTGCATAGACGGTTTTACTTTTTTAAGTTTTATGTGAATATATATGAAATATTTCATTTCAAAATGCGATAGAAAATCTTTATCTACCCTAAGATTTCAACGGTGATTCTATGTAATAGAATCATCAATTAGAAATCTAATAAAAACGTAACGAAATTAAAAATAAATATGAGTATTTAACACAAAAAAACGATATTCATTCAATTTCTATGTAGAATTCAATCAATACTGGATGCAATTAAAATGACACGTATCAAAATTTAAAACAACATTTATTAACACGCTTATATTAGCTTTACGTTTCTGATCGTATGTAACCGAATTTTTGACATAAATTCAAATTTAAATTGTCAAATAAGTATTCAAACTGTTCAATTTTTCTCAATTTCAACCCACATGAAACGAACAGATTCAATTTATACTTTGTACACTTATCAAGGATCGGTGACAATACAATAATTTCATGTGTTTATCTCATAATACTAATTAAGATTACTAGGATTAAATAATGTTACCATGTCCTTACATATACTTTATTTAAGTGTGAGACAATTTAATTGTATATTAAAGCGTTTCAAGAGCTTTTCTACATATTTATTATTTTTAATATAATCAAAACGAGAGTATGTCCTATTCATCCAGCAAACAAGCTTGCGACATGCGCCGGCGCCGGCCACAATTACTACAATTATGTGATTGTTCGATCAGTGTGCGCCGGATCAATCAATTACTTGTTATCGTGTATCGGCTGCAGGTTGATTGTGAAAACCGACGTTTCACAAAATGTCCGCTCGTTTACAGACTGCTGGCGTCGAGTTTCCGTTAAGTAATTGGTTTAAAAAAGCCTAAGCTTACCGAATTTAAATGGACCACACGAGAACATCAGTTCTCAAATTAAAAACGAATCATCAAAATCGGTACAACACATAAAGTTATGAGGTAATAAAAAATACAGTCGAATTGAGAACCCCCTTTCTTAAGTCGGTTAAAAAACAGACATAATTTAACGAATATTCTGCTATGCTCATCTACATAGTAAAATAAATGCATATCTTCTGTTCTGAGCTTTCGCGATTTTCGCTAGCGTCGAATCCGTTTTATAATATTTCCGGAATAAAAAACTGTAGGAAAACTATCCTTAAAGGACAACTTTTTATCTCTTTCTCGGGTTTCAAACTATCCTTTATTGCCCAAATCGGTTATGTGGTTGAAACGTGAAGAATAGACAGACAGAGAGTTACTATGTTAAAATATCATGTATACTTAGTCTGGCCATAAATACTGTTACACTTAATTATAAAAAAATATTACATTTGAATTTCGAATCTGTC
>NC_052103.1:467968-473074 GCF_012273895.1 Zerene cesonia
TAATAAATGTTATTTGCAGTTAACAATTTTCTTTTTTCTTTATTACAATATTTATGGCAAGACTAGGTATATTTTAATTATTAATCGTCTACGCATGGCGGATGGCGTCAGCGGCAGTTATATCAGCGTGTTTGTTTTAATGTCTTGTTTTATTTGTTCTTGAAATATTGGTTTATATTTAACCGACTGAACGAGGGTTTAATTTCAATGTGCATATTTTATTTTTATAATAAATCTTACGAAATCAATTAATCTAACCTAACCAACTAGATGGTACATCATCATCATCACCAATATCATCATTATGATACTTCGAAACCATATTTTAAACAAATTTAAAGATTAAATAAAAACAAGTTGGAGTATGGTTAATGTTTTAAAATCATTTTACAGTCTGAAAAAAACAAAAAACTATGTAAGACGATATACTAAGCCCCGGGCGACAAAAATAAATTGTTTATTTAATTCAAATGTCAGATCAATTCTCACGGGACCGGAGTTATTGTATAGGGATCAAATCGTGATTTGTAAAATATAATAAGCGATTTATTTGCATTACCTTATTGGGGTTTAGACAAATGATCGCAGATACTGGTGTCTGATAGCGATATTGTACGGTCGGCAAAAAAATTTCAACCACCAGTTGTAGAGCTAAGTATAACCAGATAAAACCGCGTATTTACACTTTTAACCACGTAACCGCCCGTTAAAATGGTAAATAAAAAAACTCTGTAATAAAACTAGTCGAAAAAGAATTTTTTATCCGTCATTGTTTTTCCAAATTATTATTATTTTTAATATATTATTTCGCCTTATTTCTTACTCTTCAATCAAATAATGAATGCCCTGTAAATATTAGCTCAATTTTTTCTTGTTGTTATTTTAAAGAAAAAACTTAACCTCCTTCACGTAGTCAAAACTAGGCCAAATTTAAATGGGACCATAGGGCAGGCTTCAAATAACCAGCTATCAAATAGAGAAAGAATCTTTTTTTTTTTTATGTTACAGTCGGCAATGGCGCTGGTGGGACGCCTGATGGTAAGCGCTACCACCGCCATGAACATTTGGAGAGGCATAAGGTCCATTGCAGACCTTACGCCTCGACAAATGGATTGTCGACTTTTTGGGAAGGGATTAAGAAAGGATTTGCGATAGGAATAAATGAAAGGACTGGGAAGGGTAAGGAAAAGGATATGGGCCTCATTCAAATCGATTCTCCCAGTAAAAAATAATAAAGTAACAAACACAAACAGTCCATTTGATAACCTCCTCCTTTTTAAAGTCTGTTGAAGCTGGTCATATTAAACATAAATATCAACGAAACGATAAGAAATAAAAACACTATTTTCATATTTATTAAAAATACACAAAAACCGTTATTAACTACATGTAAAAACTCGAGGAAATTATCACTTGAGCTTCATCAGCAGACGTCATTTATTATACATTCTGGAAATTTAATATATTGTTTAAAAATAATAAGTAAATTAACATCTATAAAAGGTTAAAGCAGGCTTATTAACGAAATACCAAGTCCCATCTCACCAAACATGGTGAAAGATTCTGTTGTCACTTAATAAGCCATTCGTTGCGCTCACGTTTCCGTAATGTACTTAAATCTGAACTTTTTCACGCACGACCGACCTTGACGAGAGTTCGGATGATACTGACCTGTTGACGAGATTCTGTTATCAATTATATGTAACTAGCTGTCACCTGGCTCTGTTTGTTGATGGAGGTTCTACATTCGATTGTATTTTAACCGGCTTTTCCAAAAAAAGGTTTTGAATTCGAATTTTTTATTTTTTAACCATCGGAATGAATATTTTTGTGTTTGATTGAAATTTGTTGGTATTGCTAAATAGCAAATACGAAATGGATATCAGTGATCTTTTTGGTAGAAAAGATTTATTTGCAGTTGGTGTAATATTTTGTCGAACAAAACCTCTCTCTTATAGGTTACCTATATTTAGCTTAAGTGTCAGTTTGTTGTAAATGAGTTTATGATAAAGAAAATATGTCTAAATTTATAAATATACGTTACTTGTTATAGCGTGAATGTAATGATTTAAATTCGTAAGTAAATAATAAAAAAAGCAAACAAATACCTTGTTTGTAATCTTGTTGTTTGTAAAATTCAAAACAATATCTTTTCTCTCTAATTGAGACATGCCAGAGATTTAGGAAGGGAGAATTCAGGTTTACTTATTAGTCAAGGGCTTTTAGATATACTTGAAATAATTAAGGAAATAGCTAATCTTACGGTTGGGACGAAGTCGTGAAACCTTATCAAACAAACACGTTTATGCAAGGTTGGCGAATTATCATATTAAGGTCAAATTCGAAACGTTTTTTGAGAACAGTGAGACATATAAAGAAAAAGAAATAAAAAGAAAAAATATGGTTTTTACACAACAATCAATACAAAGCATAATATTGTTATAAATACAAATAAATGTAAGAAAAAAAAAACTAAACAATGAAAAAAAACATTGTTTTTATACAACAATGAATATAAAGCATAATATTGTTAAAATACAAATAAATGTAAGAAAAAAACAAAAACTAAACCTGCGATGGCCGGGAATCGAACCCGGATCAACTGCTTGGAAGGCAACTATGCTGACCATTACACCACCATCGCAGTTGAATAACGCGTCGAAATTATCGTGTAGTATCTGTTTGTGATAGTATTTAGTAATGTCATTAACCTTTTTAATTTTGTTATCATTTATTGAGGTCATTAGAGGTCAATGTATATTTTTTTTCTACGACACTCATATTTTAAGTCCATGGAAATTACATTTGGCTATAAAAGTATCTCAGAGAACTTCGTTATTTGATGTCAAAATAGGTTTTAAATGTATTAAAATACATAATTAAATTACAAATTACATTTTTAGCCCTTTAAATGCAAAATACAAAATATTAGATATTATTCAGTTTGGACAAGACATTATTGGTAGCGAATCGAATGGTCTACAACTTTGTTCATATTGCTTTTCATCGTAAAACGGAATCAGATTAATCTCATAAAGGTACAATGAAATGATTTTTTTATTTTCGTTTTGTAGTGCTCCGAGATAGCAATGTAATGAAATGCAATTAATGAAATATTTTAATAAAAAAATATATTTTTCATTATTTATTTTTTTTACTAAATAAGATTTTTTACTAAACAATGTTACACAATAATAAATAAAAAATCTTAAGATTTTCTTTCACAAGCTCGATCGAGAAATATCAAAATCACTTCGACTGTTCCGATGGATCTATGATGACCAAGGAAAATAGGGATTTATTTTTAACAGGCACTTTCATGCCCTGCAATTTTTTAAATAGGTAGCTTTATATGACCCATCAAGGATCTTACCGCACCTATATTCATTCATTCACCTATATTATAACCTCGTGATCGGCTAAAGATAAGGCAAACAATAAATAAATAGAATAGTATGATCGTGCGCCGGCGCAGGCGATCGCAATTACTTTGTAAATCGCCGCCAGTCGATCGTGATCAAGATTTAGGATGCGCATGATTTATCTTTTTTGCGGACGTGTTTTTTATATCTTCTTAATTTCTTACACTTCATGTTGATTATACTTTTTTTAGTTAATAAAAGAAAATATTTCTCATTTTATTTTATCACATTATCTATTTACTAACATTAATGCAATAAAAATTGTTGACTGTTATTAAATAATAAAAGCGTACAGTTGTTGTAATTTGTTCGAATAGTGATTATCCGAATTAATTATTATACCGAATTGATAAAATAAAATTGTTTCCGAACAGTTTCCGAATGAACAGATTCCTACAGAATGGAAAAGATAACTTTCAACACCACTGTATCCTATAAATATATAAAAAAACTAGCTGCGTCCCGCGGTGTCGCCCGCGTAAGTCCGTATCCCGTAGGAATATCGGGATAAAAAGTTGCCTATGTGTTATTCCAGTTGTCAAGCTATCTACGCACCAAATTTCGTTGCAATCAGTTCAGTAGTTTTTGCATGAAAGAGCAACAAACATACACACATCCTTACAAACCTTCGCATTTATAATATTAGTAGGATAGGATGTCCACCCTACTTGTATTGTCGCATATCGATAAACCGTGACCCCTATATAATTGGCCGTTCCCACGCCGGACTCGAATCTGTAACCTTTTCACTTGTTAGCCGTTCCGGGCCAAATCTGCGCGCGGGGGTCAAGTTGCTTTGGGCAGGGTCAGTGGCAAACACTTTCAACTGTTATTTGCAATACCGGTATTTTAGATACCGGTATCGGTATGTCACAACGATAACGGTTTATTGTTACATTCGGTATTGTTGTGGTAATAACGCTATTTGGCTATATATTAACAAAGGTGAAAGGCTTCCATTAAAACTATATTTTTACTTCGCGTGATGTTAAATTTATGTAGTATGTATTTATTTTTATCTAAGCTAATATTCTTAAGAGGATTTCGTTTTTTTATTTGTATTTATGTTTGTAAAGTTTTCACACTAAAACTGTTGAACCGATTTCAAAAACTATTTCACAAAAAGTTGTTAAATATCCTATTAATATATATTGTACACGCGACAATCTATAAGTATGGATGGACGGATGTATGGATATTTGTTACTCTTACACGCAAACACAGCTTATCCTATCTGCGTGAAATTTGGTACAGAGATAGATCATAGTCTAGATTAGAATATATGCTACTTTTTAACCCGAATACAACTCGAATGAGGTAACCAGTCACATCTAGTAGGCTATGTATAACCGATGCAACCTACAAGTAGATTATAAAGTCGCTTTTCTTCAGGTGCATATATAAATTGCCTGAATCTACCATTTACAGTTACCTAAGAATACTGATGCTATGTAACGCTAATCGCAAGGCAAACATAATATGTGTCGCCATTAAAACAACCACGCACGCTGCGACTAAAAACCCGCTATAAAATATAACTAGCTGGTGCGCGGTGCGCGGGCTGCAAGCAGCCCGCGTGGATTTTTGCGTGGACCAGTATTATCACGACTTAATAGATGGTGCGCGGTGCGCGGGCAGCAAGCAGCCCGCGGGGCTTTTTGTGTGGACCAGTCTTATCAAGACT
>NC_052103.1:474074-505704 GCF_012273895.1 Zerene cesonia
TCGAGCGCGGCGAGTTCTCTATATTTTTCCGCGGGTCGATTGCGGCTCCTCTATACGTTCGTGTCAAAATTATCTCCAATTTTCGCCCGGTTTCCGAGAAAAGCGATGTCAGTCAGTCAGTGGGTGTGTAGCTTTATATAGTATAATTCTAATTGTGAATGTCACAATGTAAATGGGTGATTACCGTAAATTATGCATCATTGGCTCTCGATAGACGCGCAAATATATTATTTATGGTGATTTACGGGTCGCTTGGCGGACATTAATCGCGGTGTGAATGGCGTATTTATCCTGTCAGTTTGTTTATCGTGAATGTACTGGGCGGGGCTTTAGGTCTTGGGGCGGTCAATATTTCAGTTTGGTGATAAAAGCTGTTATCTTGCATGGATTTATAAGATCATTTAGGTATATATGAGTAATGTGAATTATACAGTTTTTGTTTTTATCTTCATTTCATGTAAAGGAACGTGTGATATCTATATCTTGTCACTATTACACTTATCTATGAAGTATAAACCGATTTAGATAAATTTTGCACGAAGCTTTGATATGTTAGAGACAGATAGGCTTCTTACAGTACAGTGGAGGTGAGCAAATCCGCAGGCGGAAAACTAGTATTATAAATGGCCAAGGTATTTCAAGAACAGGTCGCCAAATGTCGCCTACATAGTCTTGTATTTAAGCAATCCAAAATAACTAAATCTGCCTGGAGGCACATTGTTACATTTATAGCGATTAACTTAATTTATTTATTGATGTTTCATCGAGATACTATTTTATATTGCAAATTAAACTAGTAGTACTTATAAGTTCTACTCGATTTGCGGAGGTTAATTTTTTGTGTTCGTTTAATCTCAATCATTTCAAAGTTGCTATTATCATTAAAGACAAATCAGAAATAAGTGTTGTTGTACCTAAATCGGTTTAGGAATAACATAAATTACTTTAATCATCAAATTTTATACAAATTTATTAATATAAACACTTTTCAGATCAGTTTTTTCAATGTCTATATCTAGGTGCCGTATATAGACATGACATAACATTTAGCCTGCATTTTTTGCTATATTCTGTGCTGTCAAACAATATTTTGTAACATAAATAAATAGGTCCTATATATATTTGTAATATGTCACTTTGACAGCAATTTTGACATTTCCAAGCTCGAATGTGAGTAAAAAATCAAGTATCCATTACATTAAAAATTGTTGTGTTGTCGGTCCAATTAATGGCCGCAGATGGAGACAAAACAGATTAGATAACATTTAGAACACGTGGGTGTGAACAGTTGCCGCCAAATTGTTTAACGGTATCTATGGCGCATTTGTGGTGACCCAAACCAAACGGTGGGGATAAATCATTTGACTCAACGTAACAACGTAATACTAAAATTTATGATAATATTAACTAAATTATGATAATAAGTTATCAAAATTATAATAATTCGTCTTATAAACATTATTTCTTTCTTTCTTATAAAAAAGCATTATTAAATGTGTAAAAAGACAATGTTCGCCATTATGCTTTGTCCTCGGAGGTCTTTTATTTTGATCAACGGGTCTGATCACAATAAATATTATATCTAACTTAATCTTATTCTAAAAACAAATCCTGTCAACAAAAATATTTAAACAATTGTTGTTATACAGAGATCAAAGAGTTACTTATGTCATCATTACAGTACGGTTCTGTAACAATTCGTTACACAATATAAAAAAAGAAAAATGATTCATAACCATTAACCATCCATAATTGAAATGCCACAGTACACCGTACCTAACAACTGTAAGAACAGGAAACGTCAACGTGACAGCTGTCAAAACGATATTGACAACCCAGGACTTGTCTATGGCCTGTCTTATAGAGTAAAAAATGTAAAGTGTTCTTTGTTGTTGTAAAATAATACATTAAAGCGCTTATTATATATCGTAAATGTTTATGTTTATGCCAATTATGTATCTACACATAAAGTTCATGCAAACATAATAATTATTTGTTGATATAATGCGAAATTGTAAGGTATATAACCTTGTCACAGTGAACAGCGTATAAATAATAATTAATATTTCAATACAGCTGTACAAAAATGGATTTAAGCGCTTGAATCACACTCGATTTCAATTAAAAGTATTGTGTGGAGACAAGAGCTTTAATTGCGTACAGTTCCGACACGGTGAATCATACGAGAAGCGAGATGGTTTAAATTAAAAGGTTTGTATCGAATTAACACAGAATAACAGTCAGCATTACAGGTGTTGTCATATATTTTGTCAATAAATAAAGAAAACTTGAGTATAGATTCTATTTATAGACGAAAAATATAAATTGTTATAATTATTTACAGAAATAACTCGTTTGTTGTTAAAAACAAAAAGTTATTATATTTTACGGTTTTCATTAAACATACTATATACATTTCATTATAATTCATATAAAGCTAGCTTTGCTGGGAAGAGTTATGGTTGAGAAATTTTGAAAGAATAGAAAAAATTTGTTCACGAGGCAGGATAAAAAAAAAAAAAGAGTTATGGTTATTCGGAGAAGTAATGAAACTATCTAAATGTAATTTATCACACGCCTATGTATAACTTCGTAACTATTCTTGACGCAGATGGTTAAACAAGACCAGAGTCGGCAAGTCTGGTACATTTCGGGGAAGGCATATGTCCAACAATGGACTTATCCGGGCTGAATGGTTGGGTGGACGGATAGATATGTTATGTAAATGGTATATGTAGGCATTTATTATACTTATTTTTTTATATTTTGTTTCATACATTACATACACACTGACAGTTAATGACTTCCTTCATTACCATTTACCTTAAATCAAAATGAAATAAAGTCCAAAACTGTGAAGCTATAAAAAATGACGAATAGCATTATGTAGATACCCGGTAGGCGCCAGTGAGCGAATTAAATGCTTAACTGCTTATCGCTCCGAATGTGTCTGTGTTTTTTAATTTTTATTATCGCATAAAGAGGGACCTAAAAGGGATAAATTTGTAATTTTAGAGACTAAGTAAGCACTTTTCATTATATTTGTTTTTTATTGTAATGACATTATTATCATCAAAAATTTGCCATTACTAGTTATTCATTTAAAATGTATTATTTTAAATAATCAATATTTAATTGTCATAAAACACAGCTAGTTCAATAACGAGAGCGAAGTCAGAACAAACGGACAAACCAAATCCTCCAATATATGAAATAGCGTAGTAAAATTAACTAAAATTCAGGTCTAAATCGTAAAAAAAGAAACATTCGTTTCATATCAGATGCCGTGTCAACCGGCCATTTTACCAGCTGATTAAATTTGCCTTTTTAGGGTTGACTGCTGACATAGGTACTTATGCGAAAACCTAGCATCAGAAATATATTTTCATGATAAACTTTATATATTGCTTACTGTGTTTAAAGTGTATTCTCTGGATGATTATAATGATTACTTCTTATCTTAATCCAAGCGGAGACGTGTCCAAAATCATTCATTTCCTTTTATCGTTCTTGAGTTTTAAACAAAAATATGGACATAGTTTTGTAACATAGGATAAGATAACAAGAAACTGCAATTTTGAATTAAGTAATTACTGTTAACATTCTGAGAACAGGCCCAAGAATGAATCGCATTTTATCGCATCAAAAGTCAATAGAATTAAAAAGTGAAGTACTGGGGTATGGGGCAGATGATATACATCTGTTTCACTAATTTTTATGGACAAGTAGATGATCAGACCTCACGTCTGGCCAGACCGAGACGTTTTTTTTGTGCGTCCCCACCGGGAATCGAACCCAGGACCCCTGGGTTTTACGCTCACCCGTTAACCACTGCACCAAGGGGGCGGCAATAGAATTACTTATTAAAAAATCTTAAAAAAAAACTAAAGAAATAATTAATAAAGTTTATGATAAAGACTGATCAGCTACAAGATTCTAAATGAATTGCACTTACTCATCACGTCTCCAAACTTACCTGTAACAAAAATAAAATAAATCTTAATATATAAAATTCTCGTGTCACAGTTTTCGTTGCCATACTCCTCCGAAACGGCCTGACTAATTTTGATGAAATTTTTTGTGCTTATCCGGTATCTATGAGAATCGGCCAACATCTATTTTTCATCCCGCTAAATGATAAGAGTAAGGCAGAACAGCGTTTGCCGGGTGCAGCTAGTTATATATATTATCCATTCAATCAAGTAGGTAAATATACAAGCAAAATATTTCTTCAATTCTTTAGCCATTTATAATTGTAACCATAATGTCCCTAGTCACGCACACACAGGAGTATGGTCAATTTAACCAGAGAAATAGTTTGTTTTTAACCGACTTCAAAAATGGATCTTCTCTGTTCTCAATTCAAATGTAATTTCATGTTTGTTACATTATAGTATTTTCTTGTGTTTGATTTTACGCGAGTATTATACATTTATGGTGGTCACGGGGAGACTCCCCGCTACACGCTCGCTGTAAAGTGTTCGAAACGTCTATATTCATTATATAATAATATAATGAATAAATCGCGTTTAAAATCCGTTAAAAAGTTTATAATTTCTATTTGTTACACCAGTTCTGTGTGGCCACATTTATTATTTAGAGGGTAAATTTGTAAGGTCACATTTTATTTTGAAATGTATCATAACTTTTGGAATGTAAGGCGACAGCGAATGCATACGGTTAAGTTAAATTAATTAATTAAGTGGTAACGATGAAATCACTTAGTGCCATTATATAAACACTCCATTACCTACTGCAAATTTGACTTTCGCAAACATTTTATTGTTTCCTCTGAATATACGAAACGTCTTAACTCTAAACCGATTGATTTAATTTTAACTATTAATAACTACATAGTATAAAACAAAGTCACTTTCTCTGTCCCTATGTATGCTTAAATCTTTAAAGCTACGCAACGGATTTTGATGGGGTTTTTTTAATAGATAGAGTGATTCAAGAGGAAGGTTTATATGTATGATAACATCTATTAAACTACTCCGCATTAAACGTGTGCGAAACCGCGGGCAAAAGCTAGTTCATTATATGAAATATGATATTATAAAGAACACATCTACATATATATTTTTATATAAAATTTATTAATTTGTGAGTTTGTGACCTTTGGATGTAGAAAATTTTTTCTAGATCTAGAAAGTTAATAAGAAAAATAACGCTTTCAAACTCAAGTTTATTTTTGCAATGAGACTTCCCTTAAAAGCGGCTACTAGCTGCGCTCCGCGGTTTCACCCGCGTACATCCGTATCCCGTAGGAATATCCGGATAAAAAGTTGCCTATACGTTATTCAAGTTGTCCAGCTGTCTACGTACCAAATTTCCTTGCAATCGGTTCAGCAGTTTTTGCGGTGAAGAGCAACAAACACACACACATCCTTACAAACTTTCGCATTTATAATATTAGTGGGATTTATCGGACGGCGGTTTCTGCACAGAAGGAGCGGCAAAAAACTCTACAGGTGCTCGTTTCCTTTATACTTTTATTCGCTTATCGATCTTGTTATTATTAGACTACTAGCAGTCCGCCACGGCTTCACCCGTGGTACATATATAGCCTATAGCCTTCCTCAATAAATGGGCTATCCAACACTGAAAGTACTTTTCAAATCGGACAAGTAGTTCCTGAGATAAGTGCGTTCAAACAAACAAACAGCTTCACATTATTCAGCTTTATAATATCTTGAACTGAAGTGAGTTTTTCTATCGAATACACAAATGCTAGTTATTATGGATTAGTCTAAGCGAAGCAAGGTCGGCAGGGCGGTGGGCGCGTGGGCGTGGGCGCGTGGGCGGATGGCGCAACCGTTACAATTATTACTTACACTTACTTATTTGCATCTTGGGAAACATTTAGGGGCGTGGGTTCGATTCCTATTGAGTTCTAAATTTCTCGGGTCTTTCACACGAGGTCAAATTAGCAGCTGCCCTGGTTAGACCCGTGATAAAAAATATAGTCTACTAGATGACCTGGAAGACGCTGTTCTGCCTTGCATTCATCAATAGGGGGTATGATAAATAAATGTTGGCCGCTTTCATACCTAACCGACATGCAAATAAAACTCCATGAGAATCAGCGCAGCCGTTTCGGAGGAGAATAGTGACAAAGATTGTGACACGAGACCTTAATATATATATATGCGACTCCATCGTTACTTGATAAATATGAACCTGTTTGTTGGGTAAATAATTATTTAAATCGTTGCAGCTGTATTTGAGTTTTTTTATAAAAAAATATAATATTAATCGAAACTAATAAAACAAAAAGGAATTATTTGTGTTTTATATGCATGTTTGTGATGTTTTCACACAAATACAAACGGACCAATTTCAATGATTCTTGCACCATTATAAAGTATCACATATAGGCTATAGTATATATAATCTAACCTCCCCCTTATTTTGAAGTCGGTTGAAAATACTGTAAATATATCATTGTAATTAATATAACACCTACTAGAAACTTATCTTAAAACCCAGGCATTACAAGCATGGTCACCTTCAACTATAGATTTTAACATTTAAAATTTATATGCATAAAAATTTTATATCGCCAATGATTAGTATTATGTATTATTAGTATGATATTTTATTAATTTGTAATACCAGTTTATTTATGACATCCTAGAAACAGATGGACACTGCTAGAACTTAGTTCCATGATAGCTTTTCTTTATCCAACTTGTATTATTGGCGTCGCGGATAACAGGTAGTGTATGAATTTATTAAATAAATGTCAATACAGGTTATCGTTTTATAAGTCACTAACCTTTGCTCGCGGCTTCGCACGCGTTAAATTCGGAGTAGCTTATATTTATATGTATACATAAACCTTCCTCTTGAATCAGTCAATGTATTAAAAAGACCTTTCAAAATCCGTTGCGTAGTTTTAAAGATTTAAGCATACATAAGGACATAGGCACAGAGAAAGCGACTTTGTTTTATATTATGTAGTGATAAAGGAGAGTTAATATTGTTTATCATTTTCCTCAATTCGTTTTATTTGAATACACACATTGT
This sequence comes from Zerene cesonia, assembly GCF_012273895.1. Taxonomy (NCBI): domain Eukaryota; kingdom Metazoa; phylum Arthropoda; class Insecta; order Lepidoptera; family Pieridae; genus Zerene; species Zerene cesonia. The sequence goes on from NC_052103.1 coordinate 481,107, forward strand.
AAAATGTAGATACGTATATCCTACTATCCTTCCTACTAATATTAGAAATGCGAAAGTTTGTAAGGTTGTGTGTTTGTCACTCTTTTACGCATAAAGTACTGAACCGATTGCAATGAAATTTGGTACGTAGACAGCTGGACAACTGGAATAACATATAGGTAACTTTTTATCCCGATATTCCTATGGGACACGTACTTACGCGGGTGGAACCGCGGGGCGCAGCTAGTTGTGCTATAATGAAGTAAAACTCAAATGTCAAACATCGACTCAAATATGTTAATTTAGAAGCGCTTTTAAATCGGCATATTACATATGAAAACAGATACACCGCTTCGGAAAGAAATTTCTAGAGAGAATAGAATGGAATACTTCTAGATGCTCTTTTTAAATCATATAAATATTTGTAATCTATACTAATATTATAAAGCTGAAGAGTTTGTTTGAACGCGCTAATCTCATGAACTACTGGTCCGATTTGAAAAATTCTTTCAGCGTTAGATAGCCCATATAGGAAGGCTTTAGGCTATATATGTACCACGGACGAAGCAGGGACGGACCGCTAGTTATTATATACAACAATATTTATATAAGACAGCACACAAAAAACCACACAGATAGAATACATGTATATAATATTTCGGTTATATATTTAAGTCATTCAAAAAATAAAACTCATTTCATTATAATATCCTATTTTTTTAACATAACGAATCTTAATAATACTGACACAAAATAAATTGCAAAAAATTAATTAATTCAATGTTTTTTTTATGCGTTATCATTAATCATATGTATTTTAATCACAAATAGATTAAAATCTTCGTAGAACATTTATCAAAATCATCTTATAATCGAATAACGCATTACACATGGTATACTTGTATGTATTTAGTTATATTTCACATACTTTTTATACACTAATTACCTATTTCATCTTGTTGACATTATTGAAATTTATTCCTATCTGATAATCTATTTTAATGTCATTTTAAAACATATTATAAATACTGCTATCGCTTTATTTGGACCGTTATTTTATGTGATGGCGTATTTAGTTACCTTTTAAGTAGCTATAAGTCGTATACAAAAAAAAATTACATAAATAATGTAATGTCATTAATTATTAAGTACTCATATTATTATTATTAATCAGCTATGACTGTCCCACTGCTGGACAAAAGCCTCTCTTCCCTCAGTCCACATCTCCCTTATGAGAGAAATTTTGAGTCAATCTTTACAATAAGTGTCCAGCTCGTCCCGCCATTTAACTCTGAGCCTACCACGTAGTCTTTTAGTTTTCTCGGGAATCCACATAGCGGTAATCATCGCCCAATTTTTTATTTACGTACCTGATTCCATACTAATATTCTAAATGGGAAACCGTTATTCGTTTGTTTGTTAGTTCTTTTCTTTGTCTTTCCATCACGTTGTAACCGAGATATTTTTTATCGCGCTAAAACCTCTCATTCCCGTGGAATCCTATCTATGTAATAGTCTATCATTTATGGGCGTATATATTTGTAGATACAACTATCCATATAACCATCAGCCAAACAGAACTGATTGAGTAAAACATTTCTTTGACATTGTACATATATCCCAAATATTTTTTTAAACACATACATTCGGAGTCAAACGCAGGCAAAACCGCACGGCCACCTAGTATAGTAAGTACATCAGTATTTCGCATGTCACACGCGTTCTCCAAAAGCGTTCAGCGATTTTTAAACACTAAGCAAAATGAATCATCGCTATGACTCATAGACTATGCAATCAATTAAAACAAGTTAATTTATCATTGTATCGGAAAAAACGAATGCCCTTGACCTCAGGTGGTCGAGATATTGTAATCCAATGAATTCGTACGATTTTATGCGAGCGTGTAAGCATTTGCATTGATTTGACGGTTTTAAAACGGTTTTATCTATCGTTCAAGGCGTCGATTAGTTTAGTCTTCTATGATTATGTATAAATGGATATGCGGTTTTAGCTATCCTACTTCTTACTAATCCTAATAATCCTACTAATATTATAAATGCGAAAGTTTATAAGGATGTGTGTGTGTTTGTTGCTCTTTCGCGCAAAAACTACTGATCCGGTTGCAATGAAATTTGGTACGTAGACTTCTGAACAACTGGAATAACATATAGGCAACTTTTTATCCCGATATTCCTACGGGATACGGACTTACGCGGGTGAAACTGCGGGGCGCAGCTAATTTATAAAATTCGAGGTGAAGCAACGTTTGGCACGATCATAAATTAAATAGGTCAATTTTGTTTTTTGTTTAGCTTTTTGTCTGAGACACTTAGTTGGCAACTCCGAATCGCACTTGTCCGATTCCAATTATTTACCTACACTCGCTGTCCTACCTCTATGATATATATTTTATGAGATACCTGTTAAATAATAACTAATCGTCTGATTACTCGTTTCTTTCACCAATTGGACATGGGGCTGAGAAGCTGCTTAAGGTATGATGATTCATATAAAACACCGCCATATACCGCCTGAGGTCAATTTTCTATCGACAATAACATACTTACTTTTAAATGATTTTGCTTTAGAAAGTACAGAGAACTTTCGTATTAATCATGTTTATTTAATAAACGATTTATGATATCAATTTTATTAAATGGGGCTTGTTTTGTGTATCGATTTGCGAAAGTTTTTGGACATGTGTTTTTTTTATGTTACAGTCGGCAATGGAGCTGGTGGGACGCCTGATGGTAAGCGCTACCACCGCCCATGAATATTTGGAGAGGCATAAGGTCTATTGCAGACCTTACGCCTCTACAAATGGATAGCCGACTTTTTGGGAAGGGATTAAGAAAGGATTGGCGATAGGAATAAAGGAATATAACATACAAAGTATGTGGTAGTCGTGCATATGTAAATTAATTATGGACATAGTTACTGTTTCTTGAAAAGACATGTTTGTTGTTTCACGGACTGTTAATCTGTTTTGATTTATTTGTCCTATGGGAAACAAACAATACAATATTTCTTATAAATTATAAATAACGCAGGTAAATAATGCAGGTCTTGAAACGTCATATGAAAACATAATTTCCAGTTTCTGAAAATTTTCAAATGATTCCAACGTAAATAATGTTTTAAGCAGAACATCCTGCAAATAGTGTTCTTATAGTAAACTAATAACTTCAAACTGTTATCTCCTTATATTTTGCAAAAAAAAAACATTTTATTTTTATATCTCTGGAACCATTATTATGTATACATATGATCGATGTATTAAAATGTAAAATTGACATGATTTGATAAGAGCCTATATAAGATAAGTTTCAGGCCGGCTCTTCTCTGTAGAACTGTCTTTTGAACCGGTGGTAAATGTTAAATGTTAAAACTGTGTTATGACGATTCAAAAGTGCTTCTACAAGAAGTCTTATTGAATAAATAAATCTTTGAGCTTGAGATTTAGTACCGCACACATTATTTCATGTATAAGTTAATTTATTGCCCCCTAATAGATTAAGTAATAAATTTCACGCATATTAGCTGTGGTGGGTATGGCCTTCTCCACGTAGTAGAAGCTCAAAGGTAGTTACATAGCAAGCAACACCGCATGCACACACTAGTTGTAATACTATAATCATAACATTATTGTTACAGTCATGCTTCGTAAAGCAGAATGCAGCTAGTTACGTTACATTACATCGAACCATTAAGCGTGACTAAATCACGACTACACCAGATCTGCTCGAGTTAAAACCAATATTATTCAAACATATATCTTCATCATCATCAGCCCATATATGTTCCCACTGCTGGGACACAGGCCTCCTATGTGGGTACAGGCCATAATCCACCGGCTGGCCAAGTGCGGGTTGGCAGATGTCACATGTCGTCGAACTTTTGATACTCGGGACATGCCGGTTTCCTCACGATGTTATCCTTCACCGTTTTAAGCAGTGGTGATGTTATCTACATGAGCAGATAAATTGAAAAATCAATTTATTTCCTGCACGCTCGCCCGGTCTCGAACCCCGACTTATCGATTTTGAAGTCCGAGGTTCTCACCACTGAGCCACCACTGCTTCTATATACTTCTTTCTACATATATCTTAATATATAGAAATCCAGTGTCATGATGTATGTTCCCAATGAACTCTTCACCGACTCAACCGATTTTCGATGAAATTTGGCATTTTATGTGTAATTTGGTCCAACTTAAGATATAGGATAGTTTTGTTTGGATTAATTATCCCAATTTTATAAACTTAATATTTTTATTGATTACTCAGCCACAACGCGTGGCCGGGCACGCTTGTATACAATACAATAATTATAAACAATAAGAAATGACTAACGCTCCGCCCTAGCTTCGCCCGCGGTTCATATCTAACCTATAGCTTTCAGAGATCACGTACATAATCGAGGTTAAAAGAATTTTTGAAATCAGTCCAGATATTATTGAGATTAGAATGTTCAAACAAACAATGCAAATTCATATTCATATTATTATTATAGATCAAAAAGATAATAGACTAGTTCTGATACTAGTCTAGGGCGGACAAACAGACTGATACCTGATTCAGAATGTTGCTTAAGCCGAAATCTCCGACAGTTCTTAGCTTATTTATAGATAACAACTAAGTAAACTTTATAAACTAGGCATAGGTATAGGTAGTCATATTATCCTACTAATATTATAAATGCGAAAGTTTGTAAGGATGTGTGTGTGTTTGTTGCTCTTTCATGCAAAAACTACTGAACCGATTACCATGAAACTTGGTACGTAAACAGCTGGACAACTGGAATAACAGCTGGCAACTTTTTATCCCGATATTCCTACGGGATACGGACTTACGCGGGTGAAACCGCGGGGCGCAGCTAGTAATCGTAATAACTGAGGACTACTAGTTTTACGCTCTGACAATCTAATAACAAAGAGTTTTGGACAAAAGATAATAATAGGAATAAAGATTTAATTTCATAGTTACTCAGTAATGATTAAAATCAAATTTCTAAAAGTGCCCAGTGGGAAATTGCAAACAATGCAGCTCTTACTCAATGCCTTTAATTATTTTTAGGGTTCCGTTGGCAATTTGTTGAATCCGTTGGTTCAATTGTATTTTGAAATCGACAATCAAAGCAAATGTTGAAAAGCTGCATCTAAAATAAATTATTATTAACATAATAACTATTAGTGTAAGTGTTTGTTTGAACACGTTAACCTTAGGAACTATGGTCCGATTTCTCAAATTCTTGTACTATTAAAAAGTTTAACTGGGGAGTAACTCCCGTTAAATAAGCTATGTTATATTTATAAAAAAAGCGGTGCTCTCTGAACGAGGCCGAGGCAAACGGCTAGTAAATAATTGTGGAAACTTGAATATATATCGATTTATTGATTCACAACATTAAATAAATGAATATTTTACAGTTAGGTAGGATTTTACAGCTAAATTTAGCCTGAAAAGTCTTCCTATCAGCAATTAGTGCCAATCAAAACTACTGTAACATAATGTTATACCAAAAAAAAACTCTTAAAATTACTTGTCCTCCTTAATAACATTTAACAGGCGTACATTTAAAGTATCATAAATAATTAAGTAACAATTATCGATTGTAACTTTTCTAGCTACGCCCCGCGGTTTCACCCGCGTAAGTCTGTATCCCGTAGTAATATCAGTATAAAACATTTGCCTGTGTGTTATTCCAGTTGTCCAGCTATCTTCGTACCAAATTTCATTGCAATCGGTTCAAACAAGCAAAACAAGTAACAAACATACATACATGCATCCAACATACAAACTTTCGCGTTTATAATATTAGTAGGATCTGGTTCCGTAGCCGAATCACGCTTGGCTCTCGTCACGGTCCAAGATACATGCTATCGTTACGAATTATTATTTCATATTTGCGAAAACCCTTGAGAAATTCTGTGTATTCTTTCAAAATTGAACGTTAGAGGAAATGACTGTTATTAAAATTTTAACAATAGTGGATCCATTCAGCTTGAAAAGAAATAATTTTAAAAGCGACTGTTTCATATATTTTTTCTATCACTACATTGTATAAAACGAAGTCGCTATATCTCTCCCTATGTCCCTGTTTATGCTTAAATCTTTAAAGCTACGCAATTAATGAGTTTTTTTTTTTTTTAATAGATATAACTCAATTAAAATGCCTTTTGTCTCAAAACTTAGAACACAAAATATAACATAAAATTCTAGACCGGCTAAATCCGGGTCTAAAGAAACCTATATACATATTATAATAATATGACGTTCGTTGTCCCTTATCGAATATTCTAGAAGCGTCGAGAGACATAAAACGGCTGGCCATTTATGGCACACTGACGGAAGGGTTTATAAAGGTGATAGATTATTGTTTGAGACTGATTGATAATTTTAATGTAACCCTTTTGAATACTAAGTTATTTGGGAACTTACCACCCGCTATCATCATCATCAGCCCATATATGTTCCCACTGCTGGGTCACAGGGCTCCTATATGGGTTCTGGCCATAATCCGCCACGCTGGCCAAGTGCGGGTTGGCAGATGTCACATGTCGTCGAACTTTTGACTCTTGGACATGCCGGTTTACAAATTTTTGATACTTTTTTTTTTCTTTGTTATACCAGAACTATCATCTAGGACCTAGGTGAACTGATCTTGATGATTCATCTTTTATATATATTTTCGTGCGGCGCCATTTAAATTTAGGTTAGTTTATTGTTCAAAGTAAGAAGTAAACAATATTATTTGGTTTAAGTTATATAACTGTTATCACATATATTTAACGATAATATTAACTATTTTTGTATATCTGCCTTCATATTGTAAAATGCTGTAGGTTACGCTTAGATATTTACAATGTAAGATATTATTTTAAACACAAATCACGTTATTGCAATTATCATGTCCTCCGCAATTATTTCAATGTACCCTCTCATTATTTAAATGAATATTAAACAAAGAAAAACAAGGAAATAATGATAACTAACAACCTGCTTAGACTATAGTGCAGATTTTTCTTTTATATAGATAAGATTAATTATATAGACACAGACTATGAAAATACAAAGTTTAAAAAAAAACATATTACATCGAACATGTGTTTAAAATAATAGAAACACATTATAAAAGAATAATATAAATACAAGAATTAGAGAGTTACTTCAAAATATCTTTTAAAAATAGGAAAACATAATAAGAAATTTTAAATTCACCATCCAAATATTTTTACGATTCCTTGACCTTATTACTATACTATAACTTGTAATATGTACTGTTAAAACCATTCCCATACATTCCTGTGAAAACTAACACCAGTTCAAACCATTTGAAATATATATGAATCGAATAAGCCTCATACCCCACGGGACAAGGAACTAAACTCCATAGTCATATAATATATGCAACTATGAACAGTTAATCGTACCACTGGTCTATAATACATCTGTTTAATTAAATATAATCTGTGCCTCGCTCTGTATGCGCGGACGCACGTCCTGTAGGCGAACCCGAGGTATGTGTGTAGTTATAGCGACTGTATTACGCTTAGCTTATAGCGTCTTTTAAACGCTCTTATACATACAAAATTAGGTACTAAAAGGTAAGTGTTCCTTGCATAACACTTTGGCTGCTAGAAAAATAGGTGTAAATTCTATTCTTATTTATTTTATTAATTTAATTTGAAGTTAATTAGTTAATTTGAAGCCTAATGTGCAAGATTGTTTCGAAATTAATTCAATTTATACGTAAAATGAAATGTGTAATGAACGGAATTATTATGATAATATATCATCTAATGAAATCGTTCTAACTCGAACCATACTCTTACCTCTAAATATGGCCCCACAATTGGATATCCGATTAGAAGGGATCGTTTTAAACGTTCTAGCAGAAATTCTAACCCTATTACAATGTCTGAAAGTTCAGAATACGATAAACATATACTTATTGATGAATTTAAAAGATTTGGGGAGGCCATTCGCGACGAAATTCGCGTAACTAATTTAAATAAAGAATTATATGGGCGAGATATGCAGTTAAAGAATAAAATATGTAAATTTGGTCCTTCGAATTGTCTGGAGTTTGAACCTGATTAAGCCGCAGAGTTTATTTCTAATAAATTATAAATCTGAAGTCTGCTTATAATTTACAATAATCCAAATCAAAAAATTAAAATAAACTTAAAATCTACTACGTAAAACTCATAGTAATCAATCATCAAGAGCATACTTTACTAAATAGCTCATTATATTATATATACAGCTTCACTTCACACTTCAAATCTTTGCTCTCAACAGTTGGGAGCGTATTGTTTAATTACCATAGCCAAACCCCAAAGCGCCATTAAAGATAATTGAAACTCCATATAAATCATTCCCAAAAGCCTTGCATTGTCGAATGGGCGTCAAGTGCGAACAAAATGCTTTCGACACTACCGACAACCCCTTTATCGAAATTTAATTTGTCCACGTCACTGTCAGATGGAACGTAAAAGGGCAAGTGACTGACATAATGCGTCCCAAGTAAACGCCAAATTGTCCATCGGAGATTCTTTAAAGAAATAATTTATTGTTATTATTGAGAGTTGCTGATTCTCCCAAAAAATTGCCGTTCCTTCGTCGTTTAAGAACTGGCACTTGTGTATGAAAATATTTTTTGAGTATCTTTTTTCACAGAACCAAGAAAAATCACTGTTTTCTGTTCTAATATTATTAGGATACGTGGGTGAATATTTTAAATTTTAGTATATATAAGTTAGATATATACTAACAAATTGATGACGCAAGACAATGCAGCCGAAAATCAATCACAATAAACTTCTATCACGAGAATTCAACAAGACAGGAACAATAGATCAATCGAAACAGCGGCTCGACATTGCTCCATACATGACAGCTCTTGTCAATCAGTTGTTACATACATCCACGACAATGAAATGACATAACCTGACATCTATCCAACATTTGAAAATGACAGCATCTCCACCCAAAATATGGTAACGCGCACAAAAAAACTGTTCCGCAAACTAACATTACCAATTTATATTCTGTGTTGTTATGACATTGACACTAGTGACATTGACAGCTGACATCCGCCCAGCCACAGACTAAAAAGTAAAGTTCAAAGACTCCACATTGTCATTATTTACGTGTCAGCGGTTAAGGGAAACAGTTGGAGATAATTTCGTTTCCGAGATACGCTTGAAATGTCAATTAATGGCATAATGTGATATCTTTATTTATGAAGATCAAGGCAGTTATCATGAAAGCACCGAGATTTATTACCTTAAATGTAAATTTATTTTTGTTCGTTAATTAACGCACTGAAATAGCTTGTGCGTTCGTGTTTAATGTCACAGATGCCTTTAACTCCAAATTTGTTTTTGACATAAATCTTTATCTGACAATAGATCTCCTCGATACTCCTTTTAAAACGCTTTTATTATCTTCACCTGCATTTTTTATGTTTGTATGTAACCGACTCTTCTTCTTCTACTCTTGTTAATGGCTTCACCCAATTGAGCGACTCCTCAATATCTAACGTAAGTGAGAGAATCAGAACTCAAATTATAAACAATGCGACTGTTTACCGGCTTATTTAGTTGGACTCGATTTTGACCCACTAAACTGACAGATTGAATTCAAACATCGCTAGGATTTAATAATCTGCGTACCTGTACTCCGTTCAGACATTCTAGCACTAGAATGTTTGCCTTCATGAATGAATAACCATTTGCAAATGTCCTCCACTTGTGAACTGCGTATTCGTGCGAATGTGTGCGACACGTGCTACTGTACTTTTTCTATAAAAGACGTGAACTTGGGCTAATATGTGTCTAGGTCAACTTTACAAGTGTTTATTTGTCTATCGTATGAATTAACCGCCCCAATCTATAATCTATAGGATGTGACATATCCTTCCTAGAAGAAAAACATGGCCGACCTTCCGAAATTGTTTATTTGCACATAATTGATGCGATCGACGACCTACAAAGGTGATCGAGTTGCATTCCGTAACCAGAATACGAGAATATCCGACCGCGTGTATTATGCTATGGCTGAAGGCCAATCTATATAAGTAAATAAATTAAAGTGTATTTGGGCAATACATGGAAAATACGTGTAAATACATGTAAAACATGTTTGTTAAAAATGTTTTTGTCTGTATGTGTGTAATGGGAAGGCTAATCTCAAATACGGTTGAACCCATTTCGGCAATCAACTGGACAAAAAACACGATACAAATTAAGAATCTTTCTTTATTTTGGAAACGTCGTTTAAAAATGTTCTGTTGTAAATCGGGAGCTTTAATTTCCACGGAATGACGCTATGACCTCTCAGCTAAAGCTTACGTTAACCACTGCCCCCAGCAGGTGCTTACGACTCTAAATAAACTAACATTCGAATGAAACTAATTAAGTTTCGTTTAAGCATAACTTCCGAATGTAATTCAGTTAAATTGTTTTAATTGAAGTTCGCTTAATTGTTCCAGTTGGGACTGAGCCAAGGGCCCTCATCTTAATTAAAAAAAGCTTTACTCGGAAGATTAAAACCAACTTAATTTTTATATGAGACTTATTTAAATCCAAAGATCACATACGCTTTATTCTCGTCGGGTTCAAAATAAACAATATTTTGATTGAATTTTGGGTGCATTTATAGATTTATTATATAAGATTATTTTTTTTTATAATAAAAAAAAAACAAAAAAAAATAAATAAGATTAAAAGTAGAACATTTCGTACGATGATTTTTTTTTAAAGATAACAAAGTCTCTTCTTCTTCTCTTACGAAGAAGGTGGACATCTTTTTATGCATTTATATATTCATTCTGAATTGAAAAATTTGTCAATCTGTTAAACACTTTAAACACACACACACAGTATGTTGGGGGTTAAAAACGCAATATATATGTGGTTGACTGAGAAACCTATAAATACTATATACAGATATATTACGTTTGAGGTTTTTAGTAGTGCAAAATAAAGCGTCCACACGGGACAATGGGCAATATATTGATTGTAATATTTTTTCCGTCACCTTTGTTTTCTTACTTTGTGTCTGTTTAAAATTCCATTCGTTCCGTGGGAATAGAAGCCGAGTGAAGTTAGTGATGTGTGAAGTTAGTGATTAGTCTTTAATAACTAATTTACCTATTTTTCGGAGAAATTTTGCATTACATAACTCATTTATTTTTAAGCTACTTATATATATATGTATGTATCCTTTTTAGTGACAATAATTTTTTTTTATTATTATTATTATTACTTAGGCTTTAGCAAATATATTTAATTACTAATTTATTTAGCAGTTTGATTTTAATTCTATATTATAAGAAGGTCCCCTCAAATAAACCGTATTTAAGTAAGTTTTAAATTTTTGATCCAAAAACGAAGGTGATAATCAATTCGACATACCTTTTTAGTTTTTTGGTTTTTACTACACAACTCTGTGGTTTTTCAACCTTTCAACCAAATAGTAAATTCTTCTCATTGGGTACCTTTTTAAAATTTTGAGTAGTACCATCCCAACTTAGGAAGAAAGGTTTACCTTATAATACCTTGATATTTCATCTAATATTGTTTATTCACATATGAAATATAAAGTATTAGTCATAGTGGCAAAATGAGAAACACATACACAAAATTTTCGATTTACATTATAGTACATCCTACTAATATTATAAATGCAAAAGTTTGTAAGGATGTGTGTGTGTTTGTTGCTCTGTCACGCAAAAACTACTGAACCGATTGCAATAAAATTTGGTACGTAGATAGCTGGACAACTAGAATATCATATAGGCAACTTTTTATCCCTATATTCCAACGGGATACGGACTTACGCTAAAACCGCGGGGCGTAGCTAATCTCATATAATAACGTGTTTAACATATGTATTTGAATATGATATAGTATCAAAAATACTGCTTAGAATGAGTTATTTTTCATAATTTATTTTCCATCATAAACATCTGCCAATCACCAGTCGACACGGGACATCACTAGTGATCGATAAGTCCAGTAAGTGATATCGCGAAATCCAGCTGTAAAACGTGACGCTACGTTTAACTCGCTTCGCCACGCGGTTTGAATCCTAATTTTATAGTTATTTGGCACAGAACGCGCCTCGATGAATCTTTTCCTGGAATACTAAGAAATAGGTTCTGTTTGTTTCTTTTGAGGTCACAATTTAAACCGTCAGAAGCTAGAAAGGACCCTATCGTAATAAGACATCTTTTTATTTACACGTAATATCTTATTATCAATGTGTAAATGAAAAAGCTATCCTTTTAACTTTATCATTACATCACGCGTGAAAGGCTGAGTCATTTTTTTTAATATCAATAATTCTTACAATATTATACAGCTTGTTTGTTTCGTTGTCTTTCTCTCACGTCACAACGGAGCGTTTTATATTATGTTTTTGGAGACCCTTAGTGATTATAACTATACATAAACAAACAATCAAAGCCCAATATATTAGTCTAGATAAAGATTAGAGTTGGCTGTGTAAATCTTTATTTGCGCACGCGCATAGTTAAAAAATCTGGCATAAATACTTTACAAGTACTATAATTGCCGTTAAAATTGGATCTAGAAAAACTATTTTATACAAAAATGAATACATTAGTACGATCGATCGTCCTTGGCAAGTTGCGAGGGCGGAGGCGCCGGCGCAGGTGCCTTTATATCTTATAATATTATCAGTTGAGACGTAATAAACCCACGCCTGTATCATAATTCCGAAATCTATAGTCCTATCATTCATACTTAATATTATAAATGCGAAAGTTTGTAAGGATGTGTGTGTGTTTGTTGCTCTTTCACGCAAAAACTACTGCACCGATTGCGATGAAATTTGGTACGTAGACAGCTGGACAACTGGAATAAAATATAGGCAACTTTTGTCCCGATATTCCTACGGGATACGGACTTACGCGGGTGAAACCGCGGGGCGCACTTAGTTTTATTATATACTTATTTTATGTAATAGTAAGGAATTAGAGATTATATTAATTGAAATTAATTAATTGCTAGAATTACATTATACATTTAATTTCTTTTGTTTCTATATAATGGATAACCTAAATACCTGCTAAGTCGAAATTGCAAATTCTCTTCTACCAACTACATTCCTAAACGTAACAGGCAATATTTTATTTCAGTTAAAAGAGATAAGAGAAGATGTGAGCCAAATCTTTCGCAAAAGTGAAACTAGAGAAGTGTAAGAGTTATTTAACCTCTAGAGAATCAGTAAAAATAGCAAATGTGACGACTTGTTGACGTTTCGTCAACTAGCTAATCGCACTTGCGACACAAGGTTGGCTTGCGAGATAGTTTTGTGTGATTTTAGGTAATATAGCACATAAACTGCCTATTATTTGTACCTTGTCAATTAGCCAGCGAGGCACGTCTGAAAACACTATTAGGATCAGGGTCTTTTACGTCGCCATGGTAACGCAAAGGACGCGGCGAAGGTTTGAACATTTTTTTTTATGTCACAGTCGGCAATGGAGCTGATGGGACACCTGATGGTAAGCGCTACCACCGCCCATGAACATTTGTAGAGGCGTAAAGTCGATTACAGACTATACGCCTCTACAAATGGATTGCCGACTTTAAATTGGGAAGGGATTAAGAAAGGATTGGCGAGAGGAATAAAGGAAAGGACTGGGAAGGGAAAGGAAAAGGATATGGGCCTCCGGCTCCGCCACTCACCAAACGAAACACAGCAATATGCTATTTCACGACGGTCTTCTGTGGGGGTGTGGTACTTCCTCGATGCGAGCTGGCCCAATTCGTGCTAAAGCGTGCTCGGGAAGCGCATTGGCAAAGGCACTACCTCCGCATTTAAAACTCTTAACCACTCATTATTATTCAATCTTTGATTGATTGAATGAATTGATTTTTCTCTTATATGCATATTAAGAGACTACGCGTCCATATGTATCGTTTACTTGTTTTTATTACGCTTTCTTCCGTTTCTTTTATCTATGTGGGTGTGTGTTTGACTCACACATGTAACACGATACGAATTAAGGAATTTCCTCAACAAATAGCGCATGTATGAGTAAAAGTGGAAACTGAGTCAGTTTCTTAAAAGTGTACTGATTCATGTTGTTTAGTTAGATGGTTTAGTAATGATTGCTTTGTTTTATGAATGAATGCAAATATGAGCTATCTACCAGTACTATATATTTGAAAATCCACACTAGCTATTAGTGAATGGTACCTAGATATACTACTGTAATGAAATAAAAGCAATATAAATACATCTTTTTTATGCCATAGCGGGCAACTGAGCTGGTGTTTCGCTTGATGGTAACCGATCACTACTAGCCATGAACATTTGCAGAGGTCAGTTTAGGGAAAGGATTGACGATAAGAATACAGGAATGGACTGGGAAGGGCGAAAAGGGATACAGAAAACCGGCTTCATCGCTCACCGAACTCAACTCGGTAGCATGCTACTTCCCGCCGATACCTTAAACTTTACTTCTACCAAATTCTCAAGGTCTTTTTTTTATGTCATAACAACAACATAGGTGGTTCGCCTGATGGTAAACGATCACCACCGCCCATGAACATTCGCAGAAGCGCAGACCTCTGAGAATGCGCTGCCCGCTTTTAAGGGATAAGGGATAAGGAAAGGATTGATGTCAGGAAAGAAGGAATGGACTGGGAAGGGCAAGCAAATAGGCCTCCGGCTCCCCCACTCACCGTGCGAAACACAATAGCAAGCTATTATTTCACGCCGATTTTCTGTGGGGGTGTGTTCCCCGGTGCGAGCTGGCCCAATTCGTGCCGAAGCATGCTCGACTCTCACAATAAAAATGTCTAGAGCCCTAATCACGTCAGATTAGCGTTACGAAACTCGACATTGACAGTTTAATTAATAAATACAATTAGACCAGTCTCGCAACACTTTGTGACAGTTCTGACACGTATGGCCACTGTATCGGTCCACGGTTTTTATCAAAAAGGTCAGTGCTATCGCGTTGTATGTGGCGACGTTTGAATGTAAATAGTATTGGTTTGGGATGTGCTTGAAAATATCACATACTAGCTGCGCCCCGCGATTTCACCGGCGTAAGTTCGTATTAGGAATATCGGGGTAAAAAGTTGCCTTTGTATTATTCCAGGTGGCCAGCTAACTACGTACCATATTTCATTTTAAACGGTTCAGTAGGTTTTGCGTGAAGGAGTAAATAACATCCTTACAAACTGTCGCATTTATAATATTAGTAGGATATAGTAGGATAGTAGGATAGTAGGATTGTCCGCTTTTCGACCGACTTCAAAAACGAGACGGTTATCTATTCCATGTCTTTATAGACTTTGTTACTTTAGAATTTTTGACTGCGTGAACCTATTTCTATGATTATTTTTTATTTGATCTGTGCTTCCCGTTTGGTCGCATAAATAAATTTGGTCAAGTTCTGAGATAATGGAATAAACATTGCTTTAAGACATCACTGAAATTCCTCCAGTTTGAAACTTGACCGTATGCAGATATGTCACGTAAAAACTACTAAGCCGATTTTGGGTGAAATTTTATGGGCACCGAATAATCACATCATTAGGTAATATAATTAAGTATTTAATCAACACGATATACTCAATACAAAGTTAGCGCATAAAATTATAGCTTTTTAATATACACAAACGTATATTAAAATAACAATGCACTGACGAAAACATACATTCACTTGATTATCAAGCGTATGTGAATTGAGGGCAATAAAAATCGATATATTTACTGATAAGCTGATAAGCTAACCACTTGACGACTCACTCCGGAACCATTTCACTTTATCATCGTAAGCATAGTTTGAAACGCATTATATTAAAATAAAAACGTATTTACGTATACGCTAATTATCTGGAATCACGGAAAGTTGTGTTTTTTAGGAATCCCAACTAATTTTCCAAATTAAAAATACTGTAAAGCATTCCACTCTTAACTAGGGAAAATGTCGTTAACATCGGTCCAGACGTTTCGAAAATTAACGGGAAAACAAAAAAATGCTTCTTTGCTATATCCTATCCTACTTCCTGCTAATATTATAAATGCGAAAGTTTGTAAGAAAGTGTGTGTGTTTGTTCCTTTTTCACGCAAAAACTACTGAACCGATTGCATTTAAATTTGGTACGTATACAGCTGGACAACTGGAATAACATATATAGGCAAATTTTTATCCCGATATTCCTACGGGATACTGACTTATGCAGGTGAAACCGCGGGGCGCAGCCAGTACTTCATACTAGGTTAAAACAATATTATAATGTTAACAAATAAACAGGATTTGTCATTGCAAGGATTTAAAATTTAACAAATAATATATTTAATAATATAATTCTAGCTTCTTATCTTTTAACGTCATTAAATGACTATTTATAATTTTAAATTCCTGCTAAATAAGCGTATGGATATTACATATTACAATGCATTTATTTTCCTTACTTTGACGCATATTGTTACGCAGTTGGTATATTTATTACTCGATGTAATAAAGGTCTTTATAATATTCTAAGAAGAGATATTTTGGAGGTTACGTACTCGTTACATTATTTACTGAGAAAATATTTCGGCCGTCCTCACATTGGCTTATATATATAGTTGACATCATTTATTACTGATATAACTAAAATATATGCAATTTCGAAATGCATTGTAAATTTATTATAAATTTGAAGGTTCAGAATGAATGCGAAATATTAAGAATATAATATAAAAAATATGCTTGAATTGAGAACATTCGTGGTTTAAATTATTTTAGTACTTTTCTAAAAAAATTTCAATACTATTTCTTTACTAAATTGAAAACATATTTATATTGTGTTAAAATCGTGTTTTAAGTAAGCGATTAAGAAATAGGACTTACCCTGCACAAAGCGACGCCAGTGTCCAATCTATCAAGAAAGTTATCAGCGTTGATCCGTAATTCAGGGTACAAGACTGTCAGCCATTCAGCTAAGTCCTCTTTCATAGCATACAAGTACTCCTCAGAGGACTTGAAGGGCCGAAAAGGCCTGGTCTCCAGAAGGACCGCGCCGGCGCTCGCCATTTCGATGTTTTGTTTCACTGCTTGGACATTACGGGTTCTGGAACAATGGAGGTCGATTTAAATTTCGAATCTCTTTGTTTTGATATATTGTTTGACATTTGACGCCATCTTGTGGCTAAAAGACAGCTGACAAAACTGTTAGTTGATTGTAATGGTTTTTAATATTGTATTGCTGATTATTTATTTTTATTGCTATAGCGTTGAAATAAAATATCAAATAAGTGAATTTTTTTATTTTTATTTATTTTATTACTCTTTAACAAAAATTATACAGGAAACTTAAAAAAAATAATAATTTAACTTGCTATCCAAAAATCCCAATTTAACGCAATTGAATTCGCGGGTATTGGTAGATACTAAAAAGTAAGTTTACGAAACCACATCTAATGGGCAGTGAATTGGCAATTATCGCGGGAATCTCGGCTTTTTGCGAGTCTAGACAGCCCGTTCCTGGTATCCCTAGATGAACGATCCGCCAAGGACTTTTGTTCATTTCTTACGATTTAAAGAAATCCATGGAACGATTTTTTTATTCGCGAACTTGCTGACGCCAGAAGATAATTTTTAAATGATTTTCGTTAACTTTAATAACAAATACCTTGTTATTCTTATGTACTTATTTATATAGTATCATAAGAATAACAAGTACTGTATATTTTATTTATATACAGCATTTCTTGAGTTACCTATAACTTCTGTTGTTGTTGTGTTGATGTTTCTATTATTATTAACTAGAGCTTTGTTTATAGCGATTTATAATACACTTATATGAACATATTTGACATTTTAATATGGATTGTAATTAAATACGAACAGTATAATAGCTAAGGAATCTGTGTTTATAATTTTTATCTATTTATAAGTGCGTTTTATAAATAACAATAAAATATCAACATTTTATAGAACTCTGCGTCATGTATTTACCTATGCTATGTTTGTTTTCGTAATGAGACACGAATGTCGTTAACTTTTTGTTTGTTTGTCTATGCTTCCTCATGTAAAAACTTCTTAGTCTTACAATATTACATTTTCGTAATATGTGGTAGGTGAGGTATTGTAGAAAACTTCACAGATGCAAAATATATTGTGATATTAAAAAATAATTTACTTGAATATACATTCAACTATATAACACTCACGGAACGGTCTCACAACAAAAAAATGTCAGGACACAGAAGGACTAGGACCTACGTTCATAAACAAAATCGATCAGTCATACAGCTGATGTATATCATCTGCCCCATACCTCACTAGGGGACACGAAACTTCACTTAGATAATCTTCTTATATATAAAAACCAATTGCTGTTCGTTAGTCTCGCTAAAACACAAGAATGGCTGGTCTGATTTTTATACACGTTTTGGTGTATTCTGAATAGTCCATGGAAGGTTTAAAAGGTAAGAACAATACGGAGGCGGGCAAAGCCGCGAGCGGGAAGCTAGTATTAAATAAATAATGTATAGAATCAATCGAATTACGTTATGGGTCAATTAAATGGTTCACCCATACGCACTCCGAAATAATTACACGATGATTGAAGCGTTAAATCTGTCAAAACGTTATTCAGACCAATTGGGATGTTGTAGCCAGCGGACCTTGGACTCGTTATGTAATTAAATAATCAAGATAAATGTTATAAATTGTGGAATTTGTATGAAATTGACTTTATTAAACGTAATTGGTATGCGGTCATCCTTTTCCTTTTTTTTATATAAAATCATTACACTTTTTTTGAATGAATGTTTTCGCATGAAATTTGGATGTTTTATCCTGTTTTGAGATATGTTCCTGTTTCGATATTTATTGTGAAATATCATCATTATTATAAAAAAATAAACCCATGTATTTAAAATTTTCTATTATCTATGTATTCTAGTCCATTACATTGTGGCCATATTTGACTCAATAGTTTTACTTGTTCTATTAACCTGCCACGGAGTAAGCAGAGATTTTTTTCAAATTGAGGTTACGATGATTATGTTTACTAGTATTTTCGGATACGCTCACCACATAAACAAAATGCAAATAAATATACAAAAATAATCAACGATTTACATCAAAACATTGCACTGCAGGTCATCGCCCGTCACGCGCGTACGCATCCGTGACCAATATCAGCGATCGCGATGGATTCTCATAAATTACCCGTAAAACTGTGTCCGAACAATTATATCGATGTTACACTTGGTTCCGCTTTATAGGAACTACGTAATGGGTTTTCAATTTAATCTACAAAATCGCTAGTGTTTGGCGAGCTTAACCTGCACGCGAGCGAATCCGCAGACGGCAGTATAGTCACTGAATAATGTGGTATAATTAAAGAACGTAGGTAACATTATACAGATAATTTATTCCCAGTGACATCAACAAAAACCCAAAATGGCCGACCCAACGCGTGAAATGTCATTACGACAATAGTTTATTTTATGAGATTGTATCTATCAATCGAATCCGTCAACAATACGAAATAATTAAAATAGTTTTTAATATCACATATCAGTTAATGTACACTTCTTTGCGTGATATATTTCCTTAGTAAATTAGGAGTATTACAATTAGTTTTTTCTAAGGTCTTTTCTATTATATAACATTTCCGTTCCATGTCATTACTCATTTCAATTAATATGTATTGTTTTAAACTTTATCTTTTGAATTAAAAATGTAACTGACATTACACTTTTGTAATCAAATAATTATTTTATAACAATCTATAACCATTTATACCTACTTCAGCAATACTAGTGTATTTTTCTTTCACCTTATAAACTAAATCTGATATTTCAGCCGTCGTTCACGTAACAAGTGATGCTCCATCTAATGAGTATTTAATCGAAATTAATCACATAACAACCGGTAGATAATCGATTAATCATTAATGCTCTTCAACACGCACTAAACCGATTACATACAAGGAAATATTTGCATTAAATTCATTATATTTCATGGTAGAAAAATTGGATCAATGAAAGTCGATTATATGACGATCACGCTTGATTACAGCTTCAAACCAAGCATTACAAATTATATTTCACGACCAGAAGAATCTTTTAATTAGATATTGGAGAATACTGAGATCCTTGGATTCGACCTTGAGTCTTAAATAAGGCTCATCATACTTAGAAAATCAAATAACGAAAGATACATTTTGCCATGGTCAATTAAAACATATTTACATTCATCGAATCATGTAATTGTAATTGGTTATTTGAGTTTTATGGTATTTAATCCCACATGTTATATTTATCATAACGCTGCTTAATAGAATAATTCAGTTTTCCCGCCTTCATTTTCGGCGGGAAACCCTCTCAGCTCGTTCGAAATGACAGCTATGACGTCACAACATGGCGGACGCCCGTGTCAAACTTCCGCTTGAAACGTAAAATGTTTCGATTTAGATGTCAATTGTTATAAAATAGTTTTATGTAACCATAATGATTAGATATTTTCCATAACACAAAATCGATGATTGAGTCATGAAAATATATATTATACTATCTTCCCGCGGCTTCGCGCGCCTCCGTATTGTTCTTACCTTTTAAACCTTCCCTGGACTATTCAGAATGCACCAATACCATGATTATAAAAATCAGACCAGCCAGTCTCGAGTTTTAACGTACTATAGTAATCCTACTACTATTATAAAGGCGAAAGTTTGTAAGTATGGATGTATGGATGTTTGTTACTCTTTCACGCAAAAACTACTGAACCGATTGCAATGAAATTTGGTACATAGACAGCTGGACAACTGGAATAACATATAGTCAACTTTTTATCCCGATTTTCCTACGGGATACGGACTTACGCGGGTGAAACCGCGGGGCGCAGCTAGTACAATATACAAATACGGCTATAATTTTTTTAATTCGATTGTAATTTTTTTTTTCTCTCGATAACTCCGTGAGTTTTGAACAGACTAACAGGATTATGTTTGTTTGATTAAATTTTCTTGTCATTTGGTTTCATTTTAGAATCTAGATTAGTACGTCGGTAATCTTTGTAGAAAAGATTAATTATAATCACTACATTCAAATCAACATTTAATATCAATATGTACCATTATATTTACTTATTTCTCATTATTTTATCTAACTCCAAATTATAATTTAAGGAAAAATGCATCAATAAAAACATTCGACGCGACCTTCCATACGATTCCGAATAATTCGCAGCCGATAAATTATATTTAAAACACGGTCATGGATTAATAACGAAATATTCGCAGTTGACCAATAGTTCAAGTCGGAATAAATTTCTAAATTAATTTTCAAATGATTTTTAATTTTGGTCATTTGAATGCATATTAACAAGACAAGGTCGGAAGTTCAATAGATACGATTATATCTCAGTTATCGTTTAAAAATATATACAGCTAGCTGTGCCCCGCAGTTTCCCCCACGTCGTACATTATTTTATATATAGTATATAGATAACAATCCGCCATCCATTGACCGCCTCCTTGGTACAGTGGTTAACGCGTGAGCGTAGAACCGAGGGGTCCTGGGTTCGATTCCCGGTGGGGACGCACAAAAAAAAAAAATGTCTCGGTCTGGCAGGACACAGAAGGCTGATCACCTACTTGTTCCTAAAGAAAATCGATCAGTGAAACGGATGTACATCATCTGCCCCATACCCCACTAGGGGACACGGGACTTCACACATATAGATAACAATGATATAATTTTTCTAATCGGACCACTTGTTACTCAGCTTAACAGGTGCTAACAAACTCTTAAATTTTATATTAATACTAGCTGCGCCCCGCGGTTTCACCCGCGTAAGTCCGTATCCTATAGGAATATCGAGATAAAAAGTTGCCCATATGTTATTCCAGTTGTTCAGCTATCTACGTACCAAATTTCATTGCAATCGGTTCAGTAGTTTTTGCGTGAAAGAGCAACAAATACACACACATCCTTACAAACTTTCGCATTTACACTACTCAATAAATGCTTGTTACCTTTTGCCCGGGTTGCCTGGAAGAGATCACTTCTGAGTGATAAGGCCGCCCAACAAATTGTACTCTTCTTCTTTTTAATGGTTATTAATATATGTATATATTTTTAAGTTTATTGTACAATTTTTGTTAAAGAGTAATAAATAAATTTATAATATTAGTAGGAAGTAGGATAGGAAAGTAGGATACATATATTAAGTATATTATGAGACGTAATATTTAGATTAATTGTTTAGTAATGACCGCAAGTGGTAGTAAGAACGTATTTATAAATTCATACTGTAATATTTTCATTTATAATTGAGCATAGTTTTCATTAAAATTAACTTAACACAAACACGTTTACTCACGTCTCAAATAAACAATATTCACTGCCCTATCGCGGTAGAATACTAAATAAATCACTCAAATAATAACCTCTTAAGAAGTCACTAAACCAGTGTGAAGTTAACACAAACAATGACAAAACTATTTAAACCCGCATAAACCTCGCTTATTTATATATTAAGAGTATTAATAATTGTTATTTTTGACTCTCCAATGCGCAATACACAGATGACGTCATAAAGCGAGCCCTATAGGGTTTAGCAAGGGCTACGGAGAAACAATCGTAAGAAAATATTGCCTCATTGTTTAAAGAAATTCGCATCGAGATTCTGAATAAGTGTGACGAATTCTATTAAGTTTTGTCACAATTGAATAATACGTTATTTTCAGGGCTACAGAATCGCGCCTTATTTGGTAGTAAGAACGTATTTATAAATTCATTAAAAATATTTCGACCGCCTCCTTGGTACAGTGGTTAGCGCGTGAGATTAGAACCGAGGGGCCCTGGGTTCGATTCGCGGTGGGGACGCAAAAAAAAAGTCTCGGTCTGGCAGGACACAGAAGGCTGATCACCTACTTGTCCATAAATAAAATCGATCAGTGAAACAGATGTACATCATCTGCCCCATACGGACTTCAGTTTTTTATAAATTCATACTGTAATATTTATTTATTCAATCAACTGAGCTTCTTTCAATCTTTCATTGAAGTTTTTAAGCATTTTTATAGAGATTCAGTAGAACACTGAGTGTGTGTGTGTAACAAATAAATCTTCTTTATTGATAGAATAACTTGGCTTTAGAATTCTTCTGGTTCATTTGACTTGATTTGATTTGATTAATATGTGTATTAGACGTATAAGTATATCAAATTCAGATATTACCACATAGAAGAGTGCACGTCCTAACTACATCGTTCTTATATTATAACAAACAGACATGAAAATTAAATTTTCGTAGACCTGGGTTTCAATATGTTGGTATACTTAATTCTTAATTATTATTTTTCCTCCAGACGACCCAATACAAGGGCTTTACGTTCGTAACAGAGCTGATCACAAATTATATATTATAAATAAACTACTAGTTCCGGGCCCGGGCTTCATCCGTGGTACATGTATAGCCTATGTCACTCAGTGAAGTATTTAAATCGTTCCAGCAGTTTTTGCGTAAAAACGTTACAAACATACAAAAGTTTCCTATTTATAATATCAGTGTAGATGAGCACTGTATATTATAAGAATTAAGAATATATAATTTTTTGGTACTGCTTAGACGAGGCGTTACAGGGCCCCGTGTGGCCGTAACAGTTGAACTCTTTAGTAGGTGCAAAGGAAGCAACTACGACACAGTTGCAGAAACAAAGCCGCGGAATCCGTCGCTTGCGCAACGCAGTGACTTCCGTCAAAGAGTACCGTCATCAAAAACAATTTTTCTTTTCTTATTTTTAAAAATTTCTCAGTATACATTATCGTTATCGACCAATTAAATGAAATATTGTTAAAACGCGATATTTCGTGATCGTGTCTTAACTAAAAAAATAATGGCAAGGAATCAGAACGTCTCGTTAAAATTAAAATATCAGTTGAAAATAAGAGTAAACATCTAATTTTTAGTTTTATAGCATTGAAATGCTTTTATAAATGAGAAATTTTTTGAAAGAATAGAAAAAAATTCGATCACGGGGCGGGATTCGAACCTGCGTTTCTTGCCTAACCGAAGCAACGCCTAGCCTCTCGGCCACCCCTATTCTATTCTTTCAAAAAATTTCTCAAGCGTAAACATAGTTTTGTATATAACAGCTCCGTCATTTATCATTACATAATTAATCTATTTGGACTTACAATGTTACATTTTTTTTACTATAACATAAGATTAATTACATATAATAAAACATGCATTTGTATAAATATTGCGTGAAAATTTCGCACGCATGAAATGTTTTTCATTGGAATATAAATAAGATTGTTTTTGCGAACGGTACCGGTGAGTAGGCCAGTTCGATCACTATAGAGACCGCTGTCGCAGTTACGCACAGGGCTACCAACTTTACTGCCTTAAAAAATTGCCAGATAAAAAATTTATTATAATTAAATATTGTGTTTAGTATGTGTACATCATTTTATTGCCCGCAGCTTCGCCCGTGGTCCATATTTACATGGTACAATATCATCCCCTATTTTACCCCTTAGGCAGCGTTCCCACTACGCCGGACCGGTAGATCTGCCGAAAAACGGACGCCGGACAGAGTGTTCACATTAGATCG
>NC_052103.1:506704-536396 GCF_012273895.1 Zerene cesonia
CCGGCCTAAACCGGCACAAACTCGTTCACATTAGGCAGCGTTCCCACTACGCCGGACCGGTAGATCTGCCGAAAACCGGACGCCGGACAAAGTGTTCACATTAGATCGGATCCCGGAAGAAATTCAGACAGTCAGTTTTGAAAGTGCTTGAATTGAAGTTGATTAAAAGAAGGCAAAATAAAAGAAAACATTGGGTACACCCTATTTTACGGGATAGATTTTCACTTGGAACATTTGAAACATTAATGGGTGAACTTAGAAGAGACGAATCAAAGTTCTTCAATTATTTTCGAATGACAGCAACCACTTTTGACGATTTTCTGGGATGGCTAGACATAAGAGTACGAGATACAAGTTTCAGAGAATGTATTTGCCCAGAACAAAGATTAGCCATATGTCTAAACCGGCACAAACTCGTTCACATTACTCCGGTCCCGGTCGTTCTACCGGCAATTCGTAGTGACAAAAAGCAGCGTTCCCACTACGCCGGACCGGCAGATCTACCGCGCCGGTAAATCTGCCGGAAGGGCTAGTGGCTGTACAATTTATATGAAGCTATTCACATTATCCCGGGTCCGGCATTTTTGCCGAGCCCGGCATTTTTACCGAGCGTTTTGTCACTACGACATGCCGGTAGAACGACCGGGCCCGGAGTAATGTGAACGAGTTTGTGCCGGTATCTGTCCCTCGCTCGCCCCGCTCGTGCTCCCCTCGCCCCGCCCGTGTTCCACTCACGTCATTCGGCTCGCATTTTCTGGTAAAAGTAGACGTTTAGCATGGATATTCAAGCAGAAACTTTAATTACGCTTGTCCAAGAGAGACCTGTTCTGTGGGATAAGACCGAAGACGTCTATAAAGACAAAAACTTAAAGTTAACAGCATGGCGTGAAGTATGTTTAATACTGAAACCAAACTTCGATGAACTGGATGAAAAAGAAAGAAAACAGTATGGTGAGTTTTTAATGTTTTATTGATAAAATGTAAATGCATTGATAAATTTTATTTTATAGCTGCTGCCTGCCACGGAACGGAACCAATATCCGAAACAAAATAATTAGTAAATGATGTTCGTATAGCGTTGGCATTAGGGCCACCTCGACTCGACACATTCCGATTCATGGGTGTCGTTTCTTGTTCTTGTCTATGTTCTATATTTTGGTAACTTTCAAAATTTATGCCATCTTTTTCTCTTACAAAATTATGTAAGACTGTACAAGCTTTAATTACTTGAATTGCTGTGTCTACGTTCAGATCTATAGCTCGATGCATTATTCGCCACTTATTTGCCAGAATACCAAAAGCGCACTCAACATACCTTCTTGCTCGACTTAGTCTATAGTTAAAAATCTTTTTTTCAGTATTCAAATGTGTACCTCCATATGGACGTAAGAGATTAGGTGTTAAAGCAAAGCCTTCATCGCCAACAAGTATAAACGGTAATTCTTCGTGCAAGTTTTCATGAAGCGGTCTAGGCTTTGGTACATTTAAAGTACCATCATTGATCTTTTGCCAAAATGTACTATCCTTTAATATAGTAGAATCGCATTCCTTGCCATATGAGCCCACACTAATAAAAATAAATCGGTACTCTGAATCGACAACTGCCATTAATACAAAAGAATAATACTCCTTGTAATTAAAGAACATAGAACCACTCTTGGCTGGTTTCAAAATTCTGATATGTTTGCCATCTACTGCTCCAAGACAGTGAGGAAAGTTGGCTTTTCTTTCGAATCCTGAAGCGATGTCCTCCCATTCTCTCTCAGTATCAGGCAGCTTAAGGAAATCTGTCTTTAGGTTTTCCCAAATGACGTGGGTCATTTCTTTTATTAGTTTACTTATTGTCGAAACGCCTACCCTGTATGAGTAATGTATTTCTTTGAATGAACATCCTGAAGCTAAATATCTAAAAAAAAGTATTTTTTGTTAATACATTATTACTTTATACGTCACCAAGAAAGAAATTGTATTGTTTAATGATATTTTTTTATTGATTTCAGGAAAACAGGTTTCCACTAAATGGAATAATATACGAGATTCGTGGCTTAAGACAGTAAAGAAACAAAAAGATGAGTCTAAATCTGGATCTTCGGCCAAAAAGACACGAAATTATTTATATCACGAGCAATTAATGTTTTTGAAAAAAGTTTCCGAACCTCGACCACCACATGAGTCAGTTTCAAAAAAAGTAAGAACCGAGACTGAAGTAGGCATGGAATCAGATTTTCGTTCACCTTTAATTAAAGATAAAAGAAAAATTGATAATAAAGAGGTAAATGACAGGATGGTAAAGTTTTTGGACTCCAGAATAAACCCAGAAAAGGAAAACCATCATCTGTCTTTCTTCAAAGGCATTATACCAATCTTGAACACTTTAACTATCGAAGAGACTTTAGAATTTCAAGCTAACGTCATGACAATGTTGCAAAAAATTAAAAGTAGGAATT
This sequence comes from Zerene cesonia, assembly GCF_012273895.1. NCBI lineage: Eukaryota > Metazoa > Arthropoda > Insecta > Lepidoptera > Pieridae > Zerene > Zerene cesonia. The sequence goes on from NC_052103.1 coordinate 509,152, forward strand.
ATGAGAGACCAAATTACGGACATTGGCGTGATTCATATAATCAGATGACCGGACCAGATCAGTATTCTGGATACTACACACATAATAGCGTCAATCAACAGGCAACACCTATGCAAGATCAACACAACCCTGGATACTCTACGCAATATAATAGTAGCAATCAACAGGCACCAACATCTATACCATCAACTTCATCTCAGACATCGAATCCGAATCCAGCTTCGCCATCAGCATCTAGTAATCATTCCATACATTCCCAAGACTCAGATTACTTAGATTTTGAAGGGATTTAAGTTTGAGTACAAATAAATACTTAAATAAGTTATTTGCATTTTTAATTCATAATGATTATCAAATACATACACCCTCCCCCACACACACATTATATATATTCACTTTCATCAAACAAACATACATACATAGTAAATATTCATTCATTCATTCAGTCTTAAGTAGGTACCTACGTCAAAACTATTATTACGCAATCTAGTGCATAAAATAATATTACCTTAGACATATGGCTAATCTTTGTTCTGGGCAAATACATTCTCTGAAACTTGTATCTCGTACTCTTATGTCTAGTCGTCCCAGTAATTCGTCAAAAGTGGTTGCTGTCATTCGAAAATAATTGAAGAACTTTGATTCGTCTCTTCTAAGTTCACCCATTAATGTATCAAATGTTCCAAGTGAAAATCTTTCCCGTAAAATAGGGTGTACCCAATGTTTTCTTTTATTTTGCCTTCTATTAAGATACCACCACAACACAACAATTTCGTCGTCCATTGTGCGCGCAGGTCCAAATTCAACTGAGGCAAGTACTTGACTGTCTGAATTTCTTCCGGGATCCGATCTAATGTGAACACTCTGTCCGGCGTCCGGTTTTCGGCAGATCTACCGGTCCGGCGTAGTGGGAACGCTGCCAAACACTCGGTAAAAATGCCGGGTTTGGCAAAAATACCGGACCCGGGATAATGTGAATAGCTTCATATAAATTGTACAGCCACTAGCCCTTCCGGCAGATAAACCGGCGCGGCAGATCTGCCGGTCCGGCGTAGTGGGAACCCGGCCTTAGGGGGAGAAGTTTTCAAGATACTTTAGAGATGCCTCTGCGTCCGCACTCCAACATTCCAAATTTCGGATCGATACAGCAGTTTGCGCGGTTCGTTGATATATCAGTCAGTCAATCACCTCTGCGTCTAAGATTATGTTCGCCCCGACTTCGCCCGTGGTGTTAGCTTATGTCCACATATAAAGCCTATTCTAAGGTGAAAGAAATTTTCAAATCTGTCCAGTGATTTTTGTGTGAAAAGGTTACAAACATACTAAAATGCAAAAGTTTCCTCTTTATAATATTAGTGCAGATTGAGAAACTGCAACTTTATTCAATCGATAAATGGAATGCTTAAAAGAACTTAAGTATATCCATACAACTTATTTCAAAAGCATAAAAATACTCAATCGTAAAAAAAATAAAATATATTCATGAATGACTTTTTAAGCGAAAGATTTAGAACAAGAACTACTTTGAGATCGACGAAAAATATTATCACTACATAATATAAAACAAAGTCGTTTTCTCTGTCCCTATGTCCCTATGTATGCCTTAATCTTTAAAACTACGCAACAGATTTTGATTGGGTTTTTTAATACATAGAGTGATTCAAGAGGAAGGTTTATATGTATAATAACATCTATTAAACTTCTCCGAATTTAGGTAGTTATTTTTATAAAAATGAACTGGCAACCCTATCGGTATATTTTCGTTTCGCCATTTCTTCCTGTCACTCATTTCATTGGCATATTTCTATTTTAACAAGCGGCAACATCACGACCGATATATTGTGTAGAAAAGACTCCCTGCATAAAAGTTTTCAATTTATACTAGGTACCTAAGAAACGGATGATTCTATTACGATACTGTTATACTAAATTTCTGTTGCGTGCTACACAGAAATACGACAATAGAATTCAAAACATTTTCTTTATAATATTAGTTAAGATAAAGGGTATAGTATTTCCGAGGATTTAACTTAAAAACTCCAAGAAATACATTTTATAATCTACTAGCTGTCCCGGCGAAATTCGTAACGCCATAAATTATTATTTTGACATATTTTCCCCCATCTTTCTCACCTTTTAAGCCGTTCCCTAGACCTACACGGATATTTGAAGAGCAAGATAAGATAAATCCGTTCAGCCGTTCTCGAGTTTTAGCGAGACTAATAAACAGCAATTGATTTTTATATATAAGAGATATAATTGACGAAATTTGATAACAAATTTTTAAATGGTAAATTATAGTTTCACGAGTTAACTTTACGCACATAATCTACGGATAAACATAATACTATTATGTAAAAATAACTAATTAAATGGATGTATGAATGTCTAGTTCTTACAATGCATAAGGTCATATGCATTTAAAAGTAATTACACACAACTGGCCCTTGTCTCAAACGTAAATAAGGAAATATTATCATTAATTTATACCGTAATTAAATATTTATTAATTTCCGACATTATAAGATGCGATTTTGTAATCCTTGTATATAATTCTTAATATATGACATACTATTTATTTATTTAGGACTAGGCGCTCGTCCCGGCTCCGACCGGATATCAAGGTCCCCTTTTTAACCCAAGGGAGCATTTAATCGTGATAAAAGATTAAGGGATCCTTTCACACCCTGCATACCCTGTTTGTATACCAAATTTCATCAAAATCCGTTCAGTAGTTTCAGCGTGATTGACCGAGAAACATGCAAACAAACAAACTTTCACATTTATTATATTATTTATATTAGTGTGAAGTGAAATAGTGTGATTGGATATAAAAATCTGGATGTAATTTAACAAATAAATTTTAAGAATACAATGATGATTAAAAATACAGAGTCAGATTCATTGCGAGTTACATAATTTTTAACAGATATTGAAATTTACATGATAATGTTATAAAAATAATAGAAATTGATATACAATGTTGTTTTCAGTTGTTGTCTGATAAAATGATCATTGATAAGGACTCAATTTTATTTGATAGTGTATGAGTAAGGTACATGTGTTTGACATTCAAATAAAGATTCAAATTCAAATAAAGGAAAAATAGGAATCCTTAATAAAATAGTAAAAAGTGCAATTAAAAACAATTATCACAATCGGTTCACCCGGTCGAAAGTTCTGATGTAACAATCACAAAAAATACAGTCGTATTGAGAGCCTCCTTTTTTGAAGTCGGTAGATAAATTTGTATTTCATTCTAATAATAAAATACTCGTAAAATATTGTGAGAATAGATGTACGTTTATTACTCTCTCCAACAAAATCGATTGATATTCGAAATTAGTATAACATTTTTCAGCAAGATATCACTAAAGAAGCTGGTAACACCAACTAGTTTTGTAGACAGTTCAGTATTTCGATGAATAAAAGGATAGTCATAGAAAGTAAACAGTCGAAGGTAATAAAACATACGAGGAAATTATTTACACACATAAACAATTAATCGATTTATCGTTCCGCACAATGATTGTATATCAATTTTATAGTTTACGATGATAAATTGATAGGGAAATATCAAACAAATGATTACATTAATAACCCTTAAGCGATTAGAATAAATTACTAAATGTCATAAAGAATTAGAAAGTAAATACATCATATATATAAAAACTCCATGAATATAGCCTCTTTTGACGATATTTTTTTAAACGGCTGAATTCGGCGAAATTCGAATTTCAAAATACGAATTCCATTCAACGACAATTTTGTCCGATCTAATTTTAATCATGGACAGACATGGCGCTCCCCAGGACGCGTCTCAACTCAGAAACGTTTTAATCTGTATTTATATTTCAAGTGAAAACATTTAAAGAATGTTTAAACAGCCTGAAGATTGCAGTTGTTATAAGGAATTTGACAAGACTTAAATATGCTTAAAAGTTTGGTGACTTTTACATTTGAAAATTCTTATCTGATTTGTTAAGAAAGCCTTAACACCTAACTTGTTTATGTAGATATTATGCATTATTGGGTTTTTGGAACATAATAAATGCTGGAAATACATTATTCATAGATTATTTTAGGGAGTTAATAAACATACCTACTTCCTAACCTTTATTTGAATCATTTTATTCCTTGTATCGGAAAAAATATGGATTATGAGTAACCAGTAGTCATCAGTGTACATTGCCTATACTTTGTATATAAGTACTATAAACACCGCTCAGCAATTTATCAAATCAAAATGTTTATTATTTACTGGAAGCGAAACATAAAGTTATAAAAATGTCCGATTCTAATATGCTGCCTAAAATTTATGGACAATTATCACCCGCCATATTAGCATACTGAGTAATAAAACTTCTATATTTATACAACATGAACTTTGATTAAATAATAATACCATAAACATTGTAAAATATACTGCAACAAAATATAGGAATTTATTTTATAATCGCTATTTCAACTTAATTCTAATTTAATGCACGCCGCATAAAAACGATTTGAAAAACTGTAAAAATGACGATTTATCCAAGTTTTCGTGAATTACAAGCGACTCCTTGTTGATTTCGAATATTAATTAATTATAACAAAAAAAAAAAACAATCTTTCGCCGTATTGAAATACTATTGACGGTATAAAAATAATTGCTACGCTCTTAATTGGTTAAGTAAATAGGCATAAGAACATTTAGCTTTTACACTTATAATGGCAATTAAAAAACAATAAAAATGCCTCATAAATTTCTTAGATCATACGTATCATTATCTTAGAATTACGATGATATATTTATCTATGATTAAGCAAATATCGTAGTAGCCATATAGATTACAGCTGTCCTAAATTACAAAACATTAAAATTTAATCAATAATTTTAAGCTGTGACGTAAATGATAAAATTTATTACTATCCGAACAAGTACAGGACGCGATAAGGATCCTTAAGCGACACAATACGATACAATGACTCTTTTCGATATTGAATCATATTAAAACAAATAAATAATAAAATTCGGCATAAAACACAAAATTACCTTTGAATATAAAGAAACTCGCTGGTCCACGGCACAAATAAAATCCGTTTTTAAGTAAGGTACACAGCACTTGAATTATCGCGGATATTTAAAGACGCGAGCGATTAAATTGCAACGGCACGCGCGCTTGCTACGAGCGCTGGTGGCAGACTGGCTTGATTGAGTTGGCGCGTGCGTCGGGATGCGTGTGCGCAGTCAACAAGCAGGTGGCCTTGAAGAATGCAATTTCGAGATTTATCTCAGTGGTGTTTTTTGATCAAATATGGTTTAGACTTGGCCTTGCGCCTTTCTCGTTTTGGTTAGCTACCTGAACATCTGCAATACAATGTGGCAGCGGAGGCCCGTCCCGTCGATGATAGGGAGGTTTTTTGGACCTTTATAAGGTTTTGAGAGAACACATTTTCGGAGCAAGTTTTGAAGCTTATCGTATCTATAACCAACGTTATTAAAGTAAAGCAGTTCGTCACGTTTATATTTATTGATTTAAATGAAGAAGGAAATAGAAATAATTGTATATATTTAAAATTTCATATCCGTTTTGAACACTTCAGTTTCTATTAAAAGCCATTAGATGCGTTCTTTTTGAACCCATTTGAAGATCATCAACTGTTTTCTAGTTGAAGAGGGAGTCTGACTTTGAAATGAAAGGTTTGAGATGAAAGGGCCCGCCCTTTGATATCTATTATATATTATATATTGATATCTATATGATATTCAATTTAATATTATTTTAATATTAAATTTAAAGTGATATAATGTTTCAGTTACGTCTAAAATAATATTATTTCTTCGTACAACAACAATGCCTGACAGATATCACTATTTTAGAATAATGTTACTTTTTAAATATGTATTTCTAAATAAAAGTTATATAATAAGTTTAAATATTACGTTCTGGCTAATTAACAATATTCTTGATCTAACATAGGATAGGTTCGCGATTATTTATCACGAAAAGTCGTTTTAATCTCGCATCAGAACCTCTTTTTTAGAGTCGGCTAACAAAACCTTTAACAAAGCTGCCACAGTGCTCTCACTGAACAATTAAAAGTCGCCATTGTTAATTTAGAAAACCAGTGAATGTGGGAAAACATATTTTTTTGTATTATCACAGGTATATTATTTCACAAACTTTCTGTTACACGTAATGGCTGATTATGAAATTAATTGGCTGTTATTATTTGTTATGTTTAAATGATTTTACCTTTCCCCAGAAAAAGAAACGAATTGTGATTTATATCGATTTTATATTCTAAGAATTGCACACTACAAAAGTCTAATAAGAATAGTTTATGATATTATGACATAGTAATACGCGTAAGTCCGTATCCCGTAGGAATATCGGGATAAAAAGTTGCTTATATGTTATTCAAGTTATCCAGCTATCTACGTAACAAATTTCATTGCAATCGGTTCAGTGGTTTTTGTGTGAAAGAGCAACAAACACACACACATGCTTAGAAACTTTTGTATTTATAATATTAGTAGGTTTAGGAAGGATAGAATTAGTAGGATACGATATTGTTTATGTGGGAGTTGGGCACGCTTCGGCACGAATTGGGCCAGCTCGCAACGAGGAAGTATCCCACCCAACCACAGCCCACAGAAGATCGGCGTGGAGTAATAGCATGTTACTATTCTTCGTATGGTGAATGGGGCAGCCAGTGGCCCCTGACCCGTCGACAATCTTTCCTTATTGCTTACCATAAAATCGGGCAGCGCATTCGCAGAGGCACTATCTCTGTTGTGGACAAATTATAAGCAGCTCCCGTGGCCCCTTCACTGAAGCGGCTCGACGGAACACAGTGGGGTTCTGGCCGGTCAGAATTCGACATGACCCACGGCCCCTTCCCCGGGGATCGTGGGTATCTATACAAGATTGACATTAAAAAAAAGTTAAAGAAAAAGAGGCACTACCTCCGCGAATGTTCATTGGCGGTGGATCGCTTACCATCAGGCGAACCACTCGCTCCGCTATGACATAAAAAATACATTTTCTTTACTACATTTTCCGAATGTTTTTTCGAAAATCTGTTTTCATGTTATTTTTCAAATACTCCTAATTTTAACTAACAAGTACTTCATTTTTATTTTACAAAATGTGTTGAGATTTCCATATACTGGTTACTACAGTCGCAGAAAATATGACTGGCGTTATCATCCATATATCTAGCTGTTCGCCCCGGTTTCGCCCATGGTACATATATAGCATATGTCACACAGTGAAGATGTAGCTTGCTAATGATATAAGAATTTTTTTCATCCATCCAGCAGTTTTTGCGGTGAAAACGTTACAAACATACACAAATACATATATCCTCTTTATAATATTAGCGCTAACAACTTGTTCTAGAACTTTAAGAACAGATCTTTTTAGGGTTTGGAATAGCAATTGTCCTTTTAAAGATGGCTGACCCTTAGGCGCGTTTGAATTATGCTTGGCGCCAGCTGACCGCATGTGGTCGCTCAATGTATTAAATTTCTCGGTATCTAGGGCTTGATAGAGAGATTAAGGTAATCGGTAGTTAATGAAAATTACCAAAACGCAACAATGCTGCACAGGTTTGTGGAAGTTTTAACAGCTCTATATAGTTCTCTTCATAATTTTTTCTTAGATTCGCCATGGCTTCGCTCGTGCTACATATAAAGCATAGTATAAGTGAAGTTGCATATTTCTAATGCTGAAAGAATGTTTGAAATCAGTCCAGTGGTTTTCGTGAAAACGTTACAAACATACAAAATCCTCTTTATAATCTTATATATATAATATTTCCGTGTCACAATTTTAGTTACCAAACTCCTCCGTAACGGCTGGACTGGATGAAACTTTGTGTGCACGTTGTGTATGTCTGAAAATCGGCCAAAATCTATTTTTCATACCCCTAAATGATAAGAGTAAGGCAGAACAGCGTTTGCCGGGTGCAGCTAGTATTAGTATAGAATGTAGATAAAAGTATTTTTGGTTTAATTTGCTTCATCTTTCGAAAGCAGCGTCGTATTTCAGAAGTGTTGACGCGTCGCCGTGACTAATTATGAAGACTGCGGAAGCCAGCTAGGTGACGAGCTCAGGTGGATCAATTATATCCACTCTAATGGTGCATTTACACTTTCGTGTTAGCTATCGTCTGGCTATTTGCGCGTTTGTGTAAATGCACCTTAAAGTTTACTAGCTTTTTTACCCGGCTCTGCTCGCGTGCATGTTTTCAATCACCTTTTTCACTTTTATTTTACGGACAAAGCTTAAATATTATGTACTTACAATTAATTTTTGTATTTGTTTTATTTAATTTTTTGTAAAATTTGTAATTAACAGTTCCCTAATCTGTACTTCTTATCATCATCATCATCATCAGCCCTTATATGTTCCCACTGCTGAGACACAGGCCTCCTATGAGGGTTTAGGCCATAATCCACCACGCTGGCCAAGTGCGGGTTGGCAGATGTCACATGTCGTCGAACTTTTGATTCTCGGACATGCCGGTTTCCTCACGATGTTTTCCTTCACCGTTTTAAGCAGTGGTGATATTATCTACATGCGCAGATAAATTGAAAAATCAATATATTTCCTGCACGCTCACCCGGTCTCGAACCCCGACTTATCGATTTTGAAGTCCGAGGTTCTCACAACTGAGCCACCACTGCTTTTTACTACTTCTTATAACACACCTTAAAAGTATTGAAAAATTATAGTACTGAAAGGGGCGAAGTTATTACCGTTTAAAATGTAGTTTGTATAATGGTTCAAAATTTAAATACAGATAAAAAATGTCAATTAACTGGTACATAATGTCAACCTTCATCAAATTCCGAACAGTTAAAAGTAAATTTAGCAAGATATTTTGCACCTGTCCACGTGTTCGACATTTCTGATATTCTTATTTCGTCAATTTATTACTTATGGTCTGTATGATGCTACATAAAATATATCATATCGTACTAATAATATAAATGTGAAAGTTTGTAAGGATGTGTGTGTGTGTGTGTGTGTGTTTGTTGCTCTTTCACGCAAAAACTACTGAACCGATTGCAATGAAATTTGGTACGTAGACAGCTGGACAACTGGAATAATATATAGGCAACTTTTTATCCCGATATTCCTACAGGATACGGACTTATGCGGGTGAAACCGCGGGGCGCAGCTAGTATTCTATATAACAGACTACTTTATTACGATGCAAAATTAATTTTTTTGGACAATGCCAATTTTATTCACTATCCCTTTTTTTCTTTTTATCCATTTTTTTCTTTTATTTAATTTAAGCCTTATTTGAATTTTCTTCCTCATTAAAACTTTTACAATTTATCATTAATTGACATGTGAATTGTTTTTAGTAATACAACTGAATTATACTCCAACTATATAAATAGTGTGGATAAGAAAGATCCATTTAAATAGTCTCTTAAGTACGTATAATATCGCCTATAATTTCAGAAAGTTATACGCTTTTACCAAACATGACTTATTACGTAAAGTTTGTCTGTTTATCTTGTACAAGTTAAACACTTATCTTTACATAGATAATAATCCGCATCAGCATTCCTAAAACATAAATCTCTATCGTTTCATCCGCATTTCAAAAGTGGTATGTTAATAAGAAATATGAATATGGGAATAGAAATGATCGTAGCAAGAAAAATAGGTTATTTAAATTCTATTCTCAAATTATTTCAGATTGAGAATCGCGACGAATGAACCATAATACAATTTTATTTTATTTCAATATTATTATATGTATAGATAATATAATTTTTGTGGACTTTCGCATAGTTTAATCTATTGGATGATTCTAATTTTTTTTCATCGTCATGAGACTTGCAGATATTAAAGGGATTCATGTCGTGATTTATTTACTACTCACTTCCCCCGAGACTTCGTTCACATAATTAGGACGGCTTATCTCGAATTATATAAATAGCGATCACGCAACCTGACACACCTCTGCAACAGTTTAATATGAGAACTCACTTAATTTAATTACCGGTAGAAATAGCTAAACATTCAAACGCATAGCTGAAAAACAATTTTGGCGCAAGTCCAGTCCCCGGTGGCACCCCGCTGCATATCTTACGCGGCGACGCATTCGTGGCGCCAAACTATATAGGGAAATACTTTATGTAAGGTCGTTGCCCGATTGCCGGACGGACTGCACTTGCCTGATATTTAAAAATTATTTCGGTCTATAAAGGGAATTTCGGAAACGGTAACCTTGACCTTGTCGATTGCATTGATGATTCCATATTAATACAAGTTATTACATTTTAATGTGATTTCGCAGATTTATTGCGATATCTGGTTGTTAAATGTGTTGAAGTATTGTATTTATTTCTTTATGGTGTATATATTTAGTTTTGTTCTGTTAAATTAAGTTTATTTCTGTCTGCTTTTGAAATAAATGTGTAACTTATAGGTATTTTTGAAAAATATACGTAGATTGTATCTAGTACAATCTAACGAAGCTGAAAAGATACAGCTTTGTTCAAATTGAGCTTTGTCACTTTAGATTAGAGCGTCTCGAGTGTTAATCAGGTTATAAACTATCTGCGTGCCATATTTCACTTAAATCTGTTAAGCCATTTTGGGCGATAAGCTTTCAAGCGCAAACTGAAAACTTTGTCCTTTGTGTGTACGAGTCGATTATAACACAAAAGTACTACAGAGGTCTTGCTTTAACATTTATAATTTAAGGAGTAAAAGTAATTTTTTTATTTAAAATCTAAGTTTTAAATTAAAGACATTATCTTTAATATTTAAATCATTATACAGGAAAATGGAAATGCTTATACTTATTTCAGTTTTTATGATATTAAAGTAATAAACACATGCTGTGTTGGTATATTATAATGTTGATAATTTATAGTAGGAAGTTATTACTTGAATACCAAATTATTAAAACAGTGACTCAGATAATATTAATGTATATATGGAATAAAAGCAACTGTAACTTCAATCAATCCAACGTTTGTTAATTAATCACACCAGACCAGCTAAACCGTTTCGAATAAAATTTCACATTTACATCCCATTAATAGACTAAATATAATAATATAAACCTGATGCTGTATTAATATACTACTCTCAGAAACTTGTTGACTTATCTCATCACCGAAACCACATCACCGAAGTAGATGATGTTATTTGAAATGATAACAATAATTAAAAACCCAGAATGAAACATAGGCTGCATTTTTCACTTAGCCTCTAAAGTATCGAAACTTTGGGTGGTCTGCGCGTAAAATCGCGGAGCAGAGCTGGTATGCTCCAGATCGAGTAAACAGTAGTTTATTTTTCATCGCAGTAAACGCATGCGCAGCCGCAGGAAGCAGCTAAATAATAATAATACAGTGTTATTAAACAACTTATGGTGCATTTAAATGTTAAATGCAATAATTGCATATATCTACTGAGTTGTATCAATGGAATAAATTATTATAATTAAATTACGTACAATTATCTAACGCCAAGTGATGTAAGAATTTATATTCAATAAAAATAATAGTTATAAAGCAGTCTTAAATCATTGTTATAGAAGTAATAAGATCACTTATTAGATATAGCACTATAATGCCCTATCCGATAGGTCATAAACACTTGATTGATATGTAATTTACTGAACCTTATTTGTCCTTAACAAATTTGATATGAAATTCATATGGAGGCCAGCCTGTGTCCTTTTCCTCTCCCTTTCCAGTCTGTTCTTCTTAATACTCCTATCCTATCCTACTAATATTATAAATGCGAAAGTTTGTAAGGATGTATGTATGTTTGATGCTCTTTCACGCAAAAACTACTGAACCGATTGCAGTGAAATTTGGTACATAGACAGCTGGACAACTGGAATAACATATAGGCTTTTTATCCCGATATTGCTACGGGATACGGACTTACGCGGGTGAAACCGCGGGGCGCATCTAGTCCTCAATTCTTTCCTTACCCCTTTCTCCTTAAAAGCAAGTAACGCAGTCGCTAAAACATTACTTCTGCAAATGTTCATGGGCGGTGGTGACCGCATACCACGCGAGCCACCAGATCAGCTGCTCGCTATGACATAAAAAATATCTAAATGATGTAAAAAGATCGATTCTTCTAGAGTTTAATTAACATTACAAGTATTATGAATAATGTAAACCAATATAATAATTAAACGATTTTGACGTTCGCCGGAAGTTTATAGCAATTGAAAATAAATATAATTACTATTAACTTATATCTTCTTAAATGGACGTAAATTTTTATTATAATACTAGCGACCCGCCCTGACTATGCACGGGTGCAATAACACCTGATATATACATATAAACCTTCCTCTCGAACCACTCTATCTATTTAAAAAAACCTCAAAATGTGTTGCGTAATTTTTAAGATCTAGACATACAGAAGCACAGACTGCGGAAAGCGACTTTTAACGAATTTTAACGATGAATCTCGCAAATCCAAATTAGATTGCGCTATACGTTTCCACGGCAAGTATGGAGAAGGATGTAAACTACAGACTAGTTATGCCTTCCGGCCGGCCTTGCGTCAAGGCGAACACAAAACGGACAACGTACAAGCCATGGGGCGTAGCATATGTCACATTGTATAATCCTCATACTTCGTGTGGACTTAGTTGTAATATAGATAAGTTTGTAATGGGAAAATTTTCGATACATAATTCTTTCACTTACATATTTCTTTCACGGGTCGAAAATATTGTATTTCTTATATTTATTTATTTTTTATATAAATAAAATTAAGAAAGATAAATTTCAAAGTCCAGTGATTTTTGCGTGAAAATGTTACAAACATACAAAATTTTCCTCCTTATGATATTAGTGCATTTACAACAGAAAATGGGTAATAATCTGTTTGAATATTTATTTCAATCTAAACGATAGTGCAAATACACTTAAACATGCGTATCTTTTCGCTACAATCGGATTTGTAAATAAAAAAAATGGCGTCTATAAAAACCATCGAGGACATGTCCTATATAGGTAATATATGTTTATAACGATATTAAATACTTTACCGTTAATAAATCTACCGTTAAAAGGATATATATTACGGTTGTTTTTCGCATTTACGCTTGTCCTATTGAGTCTGTGTTATATTCCTAGCGACTATGGATTGCTATATATAAACCCACTCCACGACCTTTAGGGAAGAAGCCATGGGAGCTTATTAAGCCTATGTTGTGATAATGGCAACCGCACTTGGCCAGAGTCGATTATGACTATTATATTTAACTGAATATCCTACTAATATTATAAATGCGAAAGTTTGTAAGGATGTGTGTACATCTGGTGTATCGCACCCGCGTAAGTCCGTACCCCGTAGCAATATCGGGATAAAAATTTGCCTATATGTTATTCCAGTTGTCCAGCTGTCTACGTACCAAATTTTATTGCAATCGGTTCAGTATTTTTTGCGTAAAAGAGCAACAAACACACACACATCCTTACAAACTTTCGCATTTATAATATTAGTAGGATAGGATAGGATTAGTAGGATTAGAGGATATAATTATAAAGAGATTTGTCTCCAATTGTCGTGATGTTGATGAATCATAAATATTATCGCAAAAGTTTAATTTCCGCTGGCAATGAAAGTAAATTAGGGCAACCCACGCCACTGCATTCGGGTCTAGGACGTTTTTTATAGATTTTTTTTCGAATAAGGCAAGTAAATTATTTACTTTTACTTATTATAAGTATGTATCGAAACCCTTTATCCTGTTTTGACATGAGGTACTTATTTTACTAACCGATTTCGGAAAAGGAGGTTACCAATTCGATGTGTAGGTTTGTAATAATATCAATCGTGCAGTCTTTGCTATGTTAGTCAATAACAAATAAACTTACATGGCATACTATTCGGTTCAGAGTGTTTTTTAAATACTTCACTAGCGATCCACCCGGCTCCGTTCGTGACACATATGCAGTGTATGGAAGGGATCACTCGTGATCAATAGTAAATTTTTTTTTTAAATCGGTCCTCTAGTTCTTGAGATTAGCGCATTCAAACAAACTGTTTAGCTTTATATTATAGAAGTATAGTTTTAGTAGTTAGTACAATTACATAATCAAAGGCAAGTCAATATATTCTGCATTCTATGCATGACTTTTTTATGGGTTTTACTTACAAATGTTCGCATAAACTTACGTCTGACCTTCATTTACCATGCAATTACATCATCCTCACAGAAAAATCAATTTAAAACCATAACTTATACATTTGATTAGGTCATATTGAAGTGTGACCGACACAATGATGTCAGGTGCGAAAACGAAATAAAATTACTTCGCAAAAACACGTGTAATAAAAAATCCTATTGTACCTACTTTTTTAGAATTATATTGACCTTTGCCCTTAAAGTAAATTTGTTTAAATTTGTCTTTGATATTTAATAACCGTATTACAAAATAGTTGATTGAATTAGTACGATTTAGTAAATTTAATAAGACTAAAATTATAATTTAGAGTTTTATTAGCTACGCTCCGGCGGTTTCACTCACGTGGTACAGACATTAGAGCCTGGCCTTTCTGCATAAATGATCGATTCAACACAGAACGAATTTTTTAAAACGGTCCGAAAGTTCCTGAGATTAGCACGTTCTTACAAACAAATTCTTATTACGCTAAGCGAAATAAGTCATTTTAAATGTATAGTATCTTTTGCACTAGCATCTGTATCAAATTTTTTATATATATTTATTTTGTATAAGTGTAAAAATTGTTGGCTATTCTAAGTTAATAAATAAATACGCTTTATAATATTTAGTTTCATATCATTGAAATGCCTTATAAATAAAAATTTTTCAAAGAATAGAAAGGGTTGATCACGAGGCAGAATTCGTACTTGCGTCTTTTTGACAAACGGTAGAAACGCGCAAAAACTTAATATATATCAATATAAATAACGTGTCACGCTGTTTGTCCGCGATTTGCTCCTAGACCACTCAACTGATGTTAATCAAATTTGCACACCAAGTGGAGTTTGATCCAACTTTAAAGATAGGATAGTTTATATTATTTACTTTACGCTAAATGACTACCAGCGCAGAGCAGGAATCTGGTATCTTATATTGTCTCCATATTAAAGTGAGTTGACGGCATTATGCGAGACTAGCTGCGCCCGGCGGTTTCACCCGCGTATGTCCGTATCCCGTAGGAATATCGAGATAAAAAATTGCCTATATGTTATTCTAGCTGTCTAGCTATCTACGTACTAAATTTCATTGCAATCGGTTCATTAGTTTTTGCGTGAAAAAGCAACAAACACACACACATCTTTACAAACTTTCGCATTTATAATATTAGTAGGATTCGTAGGATTCGTAGGATAAGTGCCTACGAAAAGCTAGGTCCTCTATGTTTTGAAGTATCAAATACCACTGATTTAACATCTCATTGTATCGGAGGGGATCACCCCACATCACACAATGGCAGTGCTGTTCAAATTTGGTGGTCGTTGACTTTTATCTGTTACAGCTTTGTCCCTGTAACCTATTTGTGATAAAGATTATATAGGGAGTTCGCTTTTTGCATTTTTACGAGTGTTTTTGTTTGTAATAATTATTTTATACAAAACTAAACCGGTGTCAAATTATCAAACCAAATTATCAAATAAAAAAAAAATTATATAAATCGCAAGTTCCACCCAATGAAAAATTAGAAGTTAAAAACTTTTAACGGATTATAAACGCGATTTATTCATTATATTATTAACCCGACGTTTCGAACACTTTAAAGCGAACGTGGTCACGGGGAGACTCCTAATCGAAACGTCGGGTTAATAATATAATGAATAAATCCCGTTTAAAATCCGTTATAAAGTTTTTAATTTCTAAATGTATAATACTCGCGTAAAATCAAACACAAGAAAATACAACAATGAAAACTTGTTAAAACAAACAAAGAAACACAATCGATGTGATAGCCTCCTCGTTTTTTAAAGACGGACGGAGAATGGTAAGGAATAGGAAACGAGCCTTTTGATCAAGTTATGTAAATATAAAAGTTATATTATCTCCAGAGTTGCGAATAGCTTACAAATCTACAATCCTGTTATCTTTCCTTATTCCTATATACTCGAATACATTCATCGTATCTAAAAAACATCCCAAATTTTTCATCACCCTGTATAACATTCACGCCGGATGTCATCCAGATTGAAACGAAACGGGATCTCTATAAGGATGTCGATAGAGCTCATTCAGTTCCAATTAAAATTAACTACGTCGCTAATTGGTGGACTGTGGCCACTTCAGATAGCAAGTACACTACACTGGATCTATTTTTAGATAACATTAATTGATCTATTTTAGATTTTTTTGTTTGCGGTTTAAACACCGCTTTATTTTTGATATTCTATACGTTAAGATATTTTTATGTCATTTTTTTATCTAATATATGGATGTATGTTTGACACTTTTTCACTCGAAAACGTTGTGTCTGTGTTTATGTTTGTTTCATATTTCCTGTATGAAGTTCAGTGTTATGTCTTTTTTGTTAGTTGTGTGTGTACTTGTGTGCGAATAAATGTATGTCTATATCTATGTATGTCTGAAACAGCTGATCGGATTTCTATGAAATTTGGTAAAGCATAAAGCCTGAATTAGCAAATATCCTTTGTATTTTATTTACAGAGTTAAGATCAAAGCGTTTATCTTATTATCCAACTTAGGATCGCCAGGATTAAGTAATTTCCTTACGTATATCCCACTAATATTATAAATGCGAAAGTTTGTAAGGATGTGTGTGTGTTTGTTGCTCTTTCACGCAAATAACCACTGAACCGATTGCAATGAAATTTGGCACGTAGACTGCTGGACAACTGGAATAACATATAGGCAACTTTTTATCGCGATATTTCTACGGGATACGGACTTACGCGGGTGAAATCGCGGCTCGCAGCTAGTTCTGTATAAGTGTAAGTAAGGCACTTAAGTTGAGTCTATTATAAAGCGTGTCTATTGGTTGTTAAAATCTACATATTTTAATATCGAATTTCTCCTGTAATTTGCTTTATAAATAATAGAATATTTAACTAAAACAAGATAAATAACTGTTACAACAACTAAAAAGCACAGTAATGTTCACATGTGAAAACAAAAAGCTTTATCATTAGATCGGTTAACGAGACTTGCAGACGGCTCCGGTCACTAAACTGCGCCTAACTAAGTAGGCAGGGAGCTGGCTGACGATTGGTATTGAGAATCTGATTTTATTTCTGTTTCAAAATATTGTGAATATTCATATTTAATGTTAAATGGAAAACGATACGATTATATACACTGTAAGTTTAAATATAATCAATTGCTTACGTTACTTAAAAATGTATGAATCATAAGACGCGTATTAGAATATGATAAAGCTGATAGAAATTGTGTTGATATACATGACATCTTATCGAAGTACTGATTACCTAATTATTTTGTGTATCACGAAACAACAATGTAGTCGAAGCTTACCTGAAACAATAAATTTTATATATTACACGCAACAGACAATTTCCATGAAAATATTTTTAGCTATAAAGAAAAGTTTAAAGCTAAAGATATACAAGTATCTAATGTACTAGCTGCTTGACCTGCCTTTGCCCAGGTTTACCTGCGACAAAAAGAAATAGTAATGTCACTACTGATAGTGCTTTATAGGTATCCGTACCGAACATACCAAAGATAACTTCTTACAAACGTAAAAGGTTGAAAATACTTTATATCTCTAAAATATTAGTACACATTTTATGTCATAGCGGGTAACTGAGCCGGCGGTTCATCTGATGGTAAGCCATCGCTATCGTCCATGAACATCAGCAGAACAGCGCGAAGCCTCTGCGAATGTTCAAGGGCGAATCTGAATCCTCTGCCCCATGAGAAGGTACCCAAAGGATAAAGAAGGGATTGACGACTGTAAAAAAGGACTGGACTGGGAAGAAGAGGATAACGAAAAGGGCCTACGGAAACCCGAATTATTTGTATCGTATCATTTCGTTTTTTTTTGCGATTATACAGCTTTATCAACTTTCAAGCGCTTTCAGACTAATTTGTTTTATATAATCTAAAATATTTTCCAATCCTGCCCTAAAAATTACAAATCGTACTTTAACTTTCACATTCACATAGATTTTATGATCAAATTATAATAATAAAACTTTTTTTAAAATAAATATGTGAAAAGAAAAGTCGGCTCCTGTATCACACATAAAATTAGTGACAAACACTGGGGGAGACTGCACACGTGTTGTAACTTAAATATTTATTGTTCACTTGCACATCAAAAACAGACCTTAATGTAACACTATAAAGTATAATTTTCATATGCAAGTTGAGGGTAGTTAAGTTTTAATCGTGTTATACTAATATAAAGGGAAGCTTAGTTACAGAGTAAGCAAGTACCCATATGCTATGCATTTAGTACAAGAATATTTTTATTATGGCTTTTCCATTGGTGTAGTGGTTAACACGTTAACTACAAGGAGGTTTAAGGTTCAGATACAAAATTATTTTATACTAAAATGGTCACTGACCGCCTCCTTGGTACAGTGGTTAACGCGTGAGCGTAGAACCGAGGGGTCCTGGGTTCAATTTCCGGTGGGGACGCACAAAAAAAAATGTCTCGGTCTGGCAGGACACAGAGGCTGATCACCTACTTGTCCCTAAAGAAAAATCCATCAGTGAAACAGATGTACATCATCTGCCCCATTCCCCACTACACATGGGACTTCACTTACTTTTTTTAAAGTGGTCACTAACTTCCCTGCAAGGGAGGTATCACTTTAGATTCTGAAATGGGTTAAAGTGTCATCAATTAAATATCAAATACATAAAGAAACACGCGAATCGGTTGAAAACCCACGGAGTTATCGAGAGAAACGAACCTCCTATATTTTTGGGAGCATTGGTTAAAAACGTAATTGGATTTTCCATAAAAGTATGGTCGAGATAAATACCCGCCGTGTCACTAAGCTTGAATATTTTTCGTTATTATATTCTTATATTGAAAGAAAACCAAGAACTATATAATGAAAATGTTTCGAACAAGTAACCAAACAAAAATTGAAAAATAGATCCGACTAGCGATCCGCCCCAGCTTCACCCGTGGTGCATAGCCTATAGGACTCATAGATCACGTATATATCAACCGGTGTTTTAATTTTTGAAATTGGTCCAATAATTCCTGAGATTAATAACGTTAAAATAAACAAACTTTTTATATTACGACTATCTATATCTATCTATATATATATTGATTACTAGCGGACCGCCCCGGCTTCGCCCGTGGTACATATATAGCCTAAAATCTTCCTCAACAAATGGACTATCTAAAACTGAAAGCATTTTTTCAAAACGGACCACTAGGTCTCTCAGTTCCCGAGATAAGCACGTAATATTAGTATAGATTAAGCACATAATATTAGTATAGAATAACACATCTTATTTCAGATGTTAACTTTTCATTCAATATGTTTTCAGTGAACAATACTTTACTTTATGGGCTAAATTTGGAGCGGACAGCCGCATGGGTCGTGTTTGAATGAAAATAGAGGCTAACGTCGCTTCCCAATTGGTTTGATGGACCACACGGGAATGCCAGCCCAATATAGACCTGTATTTATTCATCTCTCGAATAATTTATGGCGAGGGTTGTTTATAAAGTCAACAATAATCTATCTGACACTTTGGACGTTATTTTCATAGGTGGCTATATTTTAATTGTCGGATAAGTCTAAAGTATGGATGTATAAATTATGAATGCTAGAACAAGTCTGTCTCTCTGTGTGTCGACGCTTCAACGTCCACATTGAAACTTCAAAAACTAACATTTATTTATAGGTCATTAAGTTACATAAAGGGATATATGTTATCTAATTATTAATATCTAATATAAACTAGCGGCACGCCCCGGCTTCACACGTAGTACATATGTAGCCTTCCTCAATAAATGGGCTACCTAACACTGAAACGATCACGGTCCGATTTGAACTTTTCAAATCGGACCAGTAGTAGTAATAGCAGATAAAATAAACTGCGGACCCCATTTTGATGAAATTTTAAGCAGAGGTAGATTGATCCTTGAAAAAAGCTTCATAAGCAAAAAGGACAAAGACTACTGCAAGACAAGAGAACACAAGAGTTAACACACACATTATTCCTACTTCCTATAATTTGTCGTCAAAACCATTCCTATTTAGGAAACAAAAATCGTCTACATGCAATGGATCTAAAAATAGTATTCCTTATCCAATAACGGCATTTCACCAGGTCAGAACTTACAGAATTCTTCATTTATCAATGCATATTTATTACTCGATATTAAGTCATCATTCAATAATCTATTTTAATACATTCATTCACAATTAGTGACAATTGTGCAGTGTTCGAACAGAGATGGTTGAGTATCTTGGTATCTTGGCGCCGTCCTGACCCCATCGTAAGGTCACTGCATGCACACGGAATGCAAGGATAAACATTTTTTACGTTTATCCTGTATGTAAAACAGATATTTCGACTATATTTTTTATTGTATCCTGGTAATGAAATTTGAAGGCAAAAACAGAGGTAAGACTTGTTTATAGCAAGAAACGTACTGATAGTATTTTTTATGTAAAAAAGGGAAGTCCCGTGTCCCCTACTGGGGTATGAGGCAGATGATATACATCTGTTTCACTGATCGATTTTCTTTATGGACAAGTGGGTGATCAGCCTTCTGTGTCCTGCCAGACCGAGACATTTTTTTTTTTTACTTCCCCACTGGGAATCGAACCCAGGATCCCTCGGTTCTAAACTCACGCGTTAACCAAGGAGGCGGTCATTTTTTATGTATTTGGTTATAATTTTAACACCACACCAAACGTTTAAGGAGGAAACGCTGGACGTTGAAAAACCATTCAGTTCTAAGATTTATGCGCTAATACTGCATGTTATTCAACTTCCCATAAACAGACTCTCTAACAGAAACCAATATGATAAAACCTAAATACAATTAGTTCTAACTAGGGAAAACGCATTCCAACGAAAATCGAGTTTTAACAATAACAATACAATTACTGAACTATGGTGAATACTTATATGAAAAGCTTATAGCTAACCCCATATTATTACCGCCACACAAGACGGCTGGAATACTTTAAATCCTGATTTTTCACTACATAAAAGTAGTACACTACTAAGTAGTAGTACTACACTAAAAGTAGTGTTGTAAATAGTCTTTTATGCGCTCTGAGCGACCTTCTATAACTACGCACTTATTTATTTAGACATTAAATATGTTTATACTTTTTATAGACGGTCAACAGAGCTGGTGATTCGTCTGATGCTAAGCGATCACTTACTATCTGGGCGATGATGAGAAGAAGAAGGTGAAGAGAGTACTATTTGCAGATGTAGTCTCAACAAATGAGTTGCCCGCTTTTACGGGGTAAAGGATAAGGACGAAGCGAATAAAGAAATGGACTGGAAAGGTTGGTTTTTGAGAAAAAGGTACAGGATTCTTCCAGTTGCATTCAGCGACAACCTATAATAGAAAAAATGAAAGAAACAAAAAGATATGGACTCCTTATTTGTTTTATATAGATAACATCTTAACCAGGTGCAATTTGCAAGACTCGCAGTTAACTCGAACAAACACGCAGTTATATAGTTGCGATTAGGATAACATGGGGTCAAGGAGTGACCTCAGTGCACTCGTTATCTGACCTCCATGTGCCGCATTCCTGCGTCAAACGTTATACTATTATATCTTATAATATGCAATTAGTTTAATTATTGGAAGTAGATTTAATTAGCGTTCGAGAAAAAAAAATTATAGGACAATAATAGCGGTAATAGATGTTAACTTAAGTGACTCAAATACCGTTTTACTGAACGCATCGTGCTGGGAATTTAAACTCTTTTTTTCCACGTCTAAGTAACGCTCCCATATATATAGGTTTTATTTTCATGGAATCACAGATCCATAGGTAATCCGTGGAAGCATTTAAACCTAGCCCTACAGCTAAATATAGCGTAGCGTAGAATCAGTCCAAAAATGGTATATCAGGGTCCCATGGTAGGGTACATACACGCGAAATAAATGGCCTCCAAGATATACCGTCAGGGTCAAAGCTCACAGACTCGATTACTTCTTAGAAAAAACTAACGCGTATTCAAATAGAAACAGTTAAGACAGATCGCGATAATGTAACAGTTGTTTCCGGGAATCAAACGCGCCACCGAACATTGACCGGTGACTCATTGAGATATTGTAGGTTTTTGATAAGCTTACTAACGTTTGTAGTATCTCGTTATAACAGTTTGCTGGCGTTTCGCCCGCGGCATGTCCGCGTGCGAAGGAAATTCCCATTAGAATGAGCTATATCACCCCAGCAAAAAACCTATATAACTCTCTAGTCTCGTAGCTATCTAGCACAAAAACATAAAAGAATTATAATAAGGATAATGATGTCTATAAATGTCAAGAGTCATTCGTATTGGATAAAAGCATAGTACAATATGCTGTAGTAAAAACGGATAAGAAGTAATTTCGTAGATTGTTATTGTTCATTTAAAAACTTAGTAAAAGTGAAGTCCCGTGACCCCTAATGGGGTATGGGGCAGATGATATTATATCTGATTCCTTACGGTCAAGTAGGTGATCAGCCTTCTGTGTCCTGCCATAACGACATTTTACGTTATAAACTTTATGCTCTAATAATATTTGTCTTTTTTAATGAAATTTAAAGTTCTTACTATTGTGTTTAATTTATCCACGCTATAGTATCTCTTCAATCTGTAAGCTTAAATTTAAAAAAGCTATAATAATATATTCAAAATGTGTTCAAGATATATTTAAAGGAAACCAACAAACAACCAAATAAACTGCTTAATTCATTTAATGTGCCTTATCATGAAGGTCGAGCCTCTTAAATTAAAAGATATTTTCTTATAAGGCAGCTATAACCGCCTACTGGAGCACCTACCTCGGATATAGAGGTAAAATGCAATAAGTCCAGATTTCTTGATATATTGTGCACATGTTCAAAGTCCTAGCGACGCTATGACCGACTTTTGTTTGCTCAGTCCCCTCGGGGAATCGAACCCAGGACCCCTCGGTTCTAAGCTCACGCGCTAACCACTGTACCAGGGCGGCGGTATTTTGAATGTGAATAGTGACGGGTTTGTACACCAGTTCCGTTGGAGGAGTGGTAAGTCTTTAGACATGGAAGTTCAAGTAGCATTCCTTTCAGTAATATATATTAATATTATAAATAGCTTAATGAAAAAGCTTAAAGGTGACATTAGATTCGACCATTTTTAGAAGTATAAATTTACGCCAGTATTATATTTAAATATGCAAATTTTGTTTGTGAGGATTTCACGCAAAAACTGTTGGACCGATTCAAAAATTTATTTCACCAGTAGCCGCAACTTCACCAAGTGACGTAGGCTACATATGTACCAGGGACG
Source organism: Zerene cesonia (assembly GCF_012273895.1). Lineage (NCBI taxonomy): Eukaryota > Metazoa > Arthropoda > Insecta > Lepidoptera > Pieridae > Zerene > Zerene cesonia. The sequence goes on from NC_052103.1 coordinate 532,616, forward strand.
AAGCCGTGGCGAACAGCTTGTATTGTATAAAGGAGCATGTTCTGTTAAAAAGGTCAAAACCTCAGCACATAAAATAGCATATTTCATGTTGTCATCAGTAACAATTTAGCGGTTTGTGCTCATCTGAATATCTCGCAAATGAAATCATTTGACCTCACATGTGTTCCGCCATCTTATATGGGCATAAACCATGCAGCACCATTATACAGTTGTTTTTCTGTGCTTTTGATGTCTATTGTTTTAATGAAACGCTGGTATCCCACGTATGTTTACTAGTTATTGTTTTTATTAAATATGGTAATGAGATAGATATTTAAGTCGTGAGGTGAAATGCTACTAATATTATAAATGCGAAAGTTTGTAAGGATGTGTGTGTTTGTTGCTCTTTCAAGCAAGAAGTACTGAACCGATTGCAATGAAATTTGGTACGTAGATAGCTGAACAACTGGAATAACATACAGGCAAATTTTTAACCCGATATACCTACGGGATACGGACTTACGCGGGTGAAACCGCGAGGCGCATCTAGTAGCTAACTATTTTTTATATTTTTGTTGTTTTTGTTTGTTGTTGTTATAACATACCAACTACAAGAATGCATTTCCACTTAAATCTAAATATCAATTCCCCTTGTGGCATACTTTATGATTTTGCTGGAAAAATCAATGTTAGGTTAAGCCATTTCATAACAGACCCTCGTGAATAGAATTAAGACAGTTTTTAACACGGTAAGAGTACTTCACAAAATAAAAATACTATTTCAATCGACGATAAGAAGTCACGACAGATAATCGTCGTCACGATATAATATCGTACAACAAGTCGGAGTCATTGTGAAAGAATATTATTAATTATCGAATATGTCATGAATGACATGATAATTTGATTTGATATGACCTTTCAAATCTGTATTAGGAAAGGTAGATCCTTAGATAGCAGATAAAGACTTGAGTATATAATGTTGTAAAATATTGAGTCATGGCTGACCGCTGTTGTGACCTTCAAACTAAAAAATATAACGAACTAGCTGTGCCCCGCGATTTCACATCTATCCGCTTTTATTCTAATGTTATTTAAGCTACTGTTCTTCGATAAAGGGACTTGTGAATTAAAATTTTGATTTCGTATCTGTGGTTTCTGAGATTAGCTTGTTAAAATAATTAAACATGGTTTTATAATCCAATGTGAATACATTTTGTATGTATGTTGTGGTGGTAAATGCTATAACAGTTATGATGATTTAAACGTGCTTATAAAAGAAGACTTATTGAATAAATAATTGTTTCAGTTTGTGGGTTAGCAGCAAGTAACCTCTGAAAGAAACATTCATAACTTATGAATATGAAAATTTATTCATAGTGAATATGCACTAGGTTGAGAGGTGATTCTATTTAGTTTTTTTTACCACGTAAACGGGGATGGGAGAAAATGATATTATAAAAAAAATTGTTTGAAATATGAAGGTACCCAAGGCTACCTCTAAATTCAATAGGTTATAAATTTTTCGCGACATCTAATTCTTTATTCAGTATAGAGATCAGCGAATGTAATAGACAAAAAAGACAACAGACACAGTTTGTTGAACATCTCTGTAAAGACTACTATCCGAAGCTAGCTTATGTAGCTAGTGCGTCTAGAAAGAAAGACAAACACACAAAAATGCTCTACGTTTTATAAAGAGGACTGACTGGTACCAAATTAGGAATCGTTTTCTACCAGCATTTAATATATAACATATAACATCTAACCATTAAGTTACAGTAAATAAAAAGGAAGCAAGCTTTTACCAAGTATAGTATTGTTTTATCTGTAGTATTATATTATCTGTGCTTTAACTTCACTTTCCGCCTGCGGTTTCACATCTATGCTTTGCTATATTGTTAAAATATATTAAAATTTATTTTAACAATGTTTTCTAATATGTTAAACCTACTGATATTATAAGCGGGAAAGTTTGTAAGAATGTATGGATGTTTGTTACCGTTTCACGCGATAACTACTGAACGGATTTTGATGATACTTAGCGGTAATGTAGCTTATATACCAAATAAATACATAAGCTATATATACTAAAAGTTAGCAGCGGCTTTGTCCGCGGGTGAAACGAGTAATTATAAACAATAGAATAAATTCGATCACAAGCCGGGATTCTGGATGTTTTTCATTCCTCAAAGTTACCTGTCACATGTTTGGTTATGCCCAAAAAAATTTATATTATTTTATCTCACTTATTTCAATGACATTATCAAATTGTTGGTTTCCATTAAGTCTCACAAAAGGATTTTAAGTATTACTTAAAATGCTTATTTAAGTGAATCTCTTACAGCCATAATAATTGAGTACGTGTATCCTTTATATGTTTCGTGCCAAATATGTGTTGTGGAAACGTAGGTGTTTGTTTGTACGTGCGTACGTCAGGACTTATCGAGCACCCATCTTGCTGTTTGCTTATTAGGCAAGTTTAGGACAGTCAACCAGATATTGCGCTATACTATGTTGTATTATCGAAATATAATTTTAGGGTCGCTTTATTTATGAAAACACGACGATAAGATTTAATATAAATATGTGCTGACTATAAAATACTTTTATACAGGTTTTTAACAGGACTCTGTGTAAACTAATATTATGAAGAGGTTTTGTAGTTTTCTATGTTCATAACGTTTTTCACGCAAAAACTGCTGGACCGATTTCAAAATTTCTTTTACTATTGGAAAGCTGTTACTTCGATGAGTGACATATAAATATACCAGGGCGAAGCCGGGACGAACAGCTAATTAATTTTGTATAACTGTATAATTATGAATAATGTATTTATACATTTACTCTTGTGTTGTTTTATTAAAGTTAGAATAAAGGTATAACTATAATAATTACAATAAAAACTTAAATAAATGACTACGTCCTAAACGTGGGTACAAAAGCAGAAATTAAATAAATTATATTAATTAAAACAATGCTGCAAGCAGTACCAAATGTCAAACAGAAGAGAAGAGTAACAGTACAAGATTTTAATTTAATTTATAGCTTCGTAATATCGCATAGCATAGCTTCCGTCCAACACAACCCTTACGGTCAAAATGTGCTCACCAATTGAGTAAAAATAATGAACCGTAACAACAAAGGAAAATAGCATTTACCCACTTAGACATACGTCCTACAATCGCGCAAGTGTTCCCCTTTGTTTGCTTTACTCTCAAACACTCCAAAACTGAATGGTTTATACATAGTTGCTACACGCGTTGCGAAACTTCGCAAATCTTGTCCTACGAAACGAGACATGTATGTAAATTTCAATGGCTGTTCATACAAGCCTTGCACGCGGCGTTACTCGGTTTCCACGCGCTTTTATTAGCTTCACTTATATGTTTGTATGTTCGCAAGCAAGCGACTCCTCCAGACTCGATTTTAACTTTTACACGGACAGATTTAATTCAAACATACACTTAGCAAGGATCTGTGAAAATACCAATAAATAAAATAAATAATTATATGGGTTTCTTCTATTATCCTGATTAGGATCGCCAGGCTTAAATAAATTCCTTACGTATACTCTTTAGACTAATAAATTGATAGACTCCTGTATGTTATGTGTTGGTGTTATCACTACATAGTATAAAACAAAGTCGCTTTCTTTGTCCCTAAGTCCTATGTATGCTTACATTTTTAAAATGACGCAACGGATTTTGATGAGGTATTGTTTATATTCTATCTATTAAAAAAAATAAACTCAAAATATCCCACAAAAAGAGTTAATATATATATATATATACATATATAT
>NC_052103.1:537396-577332 GCF_012273895.1 Zerene cesonia
AAAGAAAGTTGTGTTAGTTACACTATTTATAACTCAAAAACGGATTAACCGATTTGGCTGAAAATTTGTGCAGAGGTAGCTTAAAATCAGGAGACGGACATAAGTTTTTATCTTAGAAATCCCATGGAAACGGGAACATGCGAGGAAAGCTCCAGGTTTATCTATCTCGCGGGCAAAGCCGCGGGCGGAAGGCTAGCTATACTATAATTTATATAAATGGTTACCGAATAAAAACGTTTTTCACCCCACATCAAGCAAAGACGGGTGCATATCTAGCACACACATAGGGCGCGTAGTTAATCTATACTCAACTTTTATGACCCTTAACTTGAGAACAGCTTAAAACTTAATGGATAAACGTTTGAAGGAGAATTTATAAACCCAAAAATTTGGGGTGAGGGACCCTCAACTATACCATACTGTAGAGCTTAGACATATTTTTAGTGTGTGTGCGTAGGTATGCATCACTACATACTATAAAGAAAAGTCGTATGTCCATGTATGTATATATACTTAGATCTTTAAAACTACACAACGGAATTTGATGGGGTTTTTTTATTAGATAGAGTGATTCAAGAGGAAGCTTTATGTCTATAATAACATCAATTTAATAGAAGAAAACGACTGTTTTTTTTATGTGATAGCGGGCAGCTGAATTGGTGGTTCGCCTGAGGGTAAGCGATCACCACCGTCCATGAACATTCGCAAAGGTAGTACCTCTGTGAATGCGCTGACCGCTTTTATGGGGTAAGGGAAAAGGAAAGGATTAACGACTGGAAAGAAGGAATGGACTAGGACGGGTGAGGAAAAGGAAACAGGCCTCCGGCTCCCCCACTCACCGTACGAAACACAGTGGCATGCCACTATTTCACGCCGGTTTTCTGTGGGGGTGTGGTACTACCCCGGTGCGAGCTGGCCCAATTCGTGCCGAAGCGTGCTCGACTCCCACAATAAAACTGTTCATACTCCTAAATCATAAGAGAAAGACGGAACAGCGTTTTCCGGGTCAGTCAGTAGTACACCCACTTCAATACTATTGACACACGATGTATAATATTTTTATACACATACTAGCTGCGCCCCGCGGTTTCACCCGCGTAAGTCCGTATCCCGTAGGAATATCGGGATAAAAAATAGATGTTGGCCGATTCTCAGACCTACACAATATGCTTACCAAATTTCAGAGGAATCGGTCAAGCCGTTTCGGAGGAGTATGGCAACGAAAACTGTGACACGAGAATTTTATATTTATACACATATTTTATTACATACAATGTATTATTAACTAGCAGTCCTCCCGGCTTAGCCCGTGGCCTATTGCCTTCCTCAATAATAATCTACCTAACACTGAAATATTTTTTCAAATCGGACCAGTAGTGAGGTTAGTGTGTTCAAACAAACAACCAATCTCTTCAGCTTTATAATAATATGAACTATAGATTTAAATTGTCTTCTATTATTATTTATATCATCATTATAGTCCACAAACCACGCTGGCCAAGTGCATGGGGGTGGATGTCCCATGTCATCAAGCTCTTTACTTTTAAAACATGTAATATATATAATTTCCCATTGTTTGTTAAATCTTCCGACGTTCAACTAAACATTGATGTTAATAGCTTAATTACATCAGGAAGATATACAAGCAATTTATTTCCACCTACGCGTCACGCTGAATCGCGTTGTTGTTGTTTTTTGCGTCTCTACATTAGATTTAACACACTAGATAGGACATGTCACATGAATTATGATGTCTAGGTTCTAGCGGCCCCACCCAGAGCCCCAGATATAGCATGCCTCCACCGAAACGAGTGGTAGGACTACTCGGGTACTTACATTTTTTTTTTCATGGCAGAGCAAGCAAAGGAGCTGGTGGGCCACCTGATGTTAAATAGTCACCACCACCCATAAACACTTGCAACACTAGAGGTGTTACAAGTGCTTTGCCGGCCTTTCAGGGACATATACGCTCTTTTCTTGAAGGCCCCAATGTCGTAATTGTTCGGGAACACCGTAGCTGGTAAATCGTTCCAAAGCACTAGGCCAAGGGATCTTGTAGTACTCAAAATTAGCCCTTACATCCTACAACGCAAAGTCAAATTCACTATCTTACCTCTATATAATACACATATATGAGAGAAAGAATCATGGGCCGTTTACAGGTCTGTTCTATAACCGATTTCTTCCAAATAACTCATTGTTTGTTACGTGCAGAATAGTTTAAATTAAAAAAACAGTTACAGTTCGATCATCACCAAAAATCATAATATAGACCCAACATATATACATATTTCAAACGATGTTTTTATGAGATTTTAACTGTGTTCTGGAAACAACTACTATTTATATTCACTAATTAAATCAATGAAATACTTCATCTAGTTTACTTTATATCTCTTTAACAATTGTATAGTCGTGAATATGTGATATTGAAGACCATTAAAATAATTAGATTTAACTAAATTTAGATTATAATGACGAATATTCATTATATTATTAAAAAAATATGTTGATTTCATAAAAGACATTCTGTTTATCTATCAAAATAGATAGAACTCGTTCAAGATCGGTTGGAAGCTTGCAGTTCATTTGAAATCCGTCGTAAAATACGTTTTAAGAGGAAAAGTAGACAACGAAAGTTACACAACATAGTAGTTTTATTAAAATAATAAAAAAGAATACAAACATAATAAATAAATGTCAATAAAATATTTTTCATTGTTTACTAAACAATTACATCGTCCGATCCGTATCCGCCGATTCGGAGTATGGTAACTAAGATTACGACACGAGAATTTATATATAAAGGGATACAATACTCAATCCTACAAATAAAAGTTTGTAAGGATGTGTGTGTGTGTTTGTTACTCTTCCACGCAAAAACTGCTGAACCGATTGCAATGAAATTTGGTACGTAGACAGCTGGACAACTGGAATAACATATAGGCACTTTATATCCCGACATTCCTACAGGATACGGACTTACGCGGGTGAAATCGCGGGGCGCAGCTAGTTAATTAATAATCAAGAACGTGGAAATTACCTCTGTATGCTAAATAAAGGCAAATGAATTTATTCTCATAATAATAATTCACCTTCGTTTATATTCATTCGTTAAATGTTAATAAGCTCGCAATTTGTCCGCAGAAGTTAATATCCGAGATAAGTATGTATCATTGACATATTAGTTTTAATTAAACGATACACAATTTGGTTTAATGTTTATTTTTGTGTAATTAAACTTTCGTTTTATATTTTCTCGTAATACTTTCTACGTTAGTGCTATTAAGTATTCAATTTTAATATGTTATAGCAACTGAGCTGGTGGTTCGTCTGATGGTAAGCGATCACCACCGCCCATGAACATTCGCAGAGGTAGTGCCTCTGCGAATGCGTTGCCTGGTTTTTAGAGGTAAAGGATAAGGAAAGGACAACAACGGGAATAAAGGAAAGGACTGGGAAGAATGTGGAAAAGATACAGTCAAGATACACTGTTTTCGGTCTTCTACCGACATCCTAAGAATTCGCTTTGTAATATCCTTAACACGAGTTGTATCAAATGATACCAAGTCAATTTAGATTCAATGGTTTCGTATTCAGGTAAATTGGCAGCACTTTGGGGTCGGCAGTTGACATACTAATTACGCCCAATCATATGCGTATAAATCCTAATTGCAGCCAGTTGAATGCAATACAATACAACACTTCGCGATGGCGTTTATTGATGAATAAGTTCTGGAACATTCCACTTATTTTTTTAATAAGAATTATTCATTCATTCAGTAACATATAATTATACTAGCTGTGCCCCGCGGTTTCACACGTGCAAGTTCGTATCCCGTAGAAATATCGGGATAAAAAGTTGCCTATATGTTATTCCAGTTGTCCAGTTATGTACGTACCAAATTTCATTGCAATTGGTTCAGTAGTTTTTGCGTGAAAAAGCAACAAACACACACACACACACATCCTTACAAATTTTCGCATTTATAATATTAGTGGGATAGTAGGATAGGATTAGTAGGAAGTAGGATATAGTAGGATAGGATAACTACAAATTACTGCATACATTATATATTAAAGACGCAAAAAAACTCGGTAAAGACGCAATTTTCTAGCTATACCTAATAGTAATACGATACAATATTCTATTATATACCTAATAGTAATACGGACAAACAACAGAGAAAAAACATTTACTTATAGTGATGAAAAAGGACAAAAACTCGACGATCCATAAACGGTTGGTTGTGAGCCATATGTGTGCCCCAAATTCATGTTATAGTTAGTCCATGTTATGTTTACAAATAAACATTTAATGGATATTTCTTTAGAACTTATAAATCCTTCTTGGCACAATCGAATTAAGAAAAGCTATAAAAAGGCTGAGTGATTTTAATTATAACTGATTTAAAATCAATACACACAATAAATCTTTAATGATAGAATTAACTAAATTGATATAATTTTACAGAAAGTGCGTAGGAAAGAAATTTATTCATCCTGGCGATCCTAATCAGGATAGTTAGATAAACTCATGAAATTATTGTATTGTCACCGATCCTTTATAAATGTATAAAGTTGAAATTGAATCGGTTTGTTGAAAGTGGGTCAAAACCGAGTCTAAATGAGACAGTTAGATTCAAACATACAGATGAAGCGTGTTAAAAATAAGAAGATGATTTTGTTAATGTGTTCCTCTATAACTTCAGAACTCCTTTTTAACATGCAAAATGTCACTAATTAATAATCCTTTTAATTGACGTTGATGGCTTTTTACATTATAAGAAAATCTTCAGAAATAAAAAGAAAATCTTTTGGGTTTGTACCTACGTAACATAAATCAATAGAACTTGTACCCATATCTTGAAATTGAGTAATCATTCTTAGCTCCGCCCGGATTCATCTTGCGTACAAACTAAATAAAATATGTCCTATATACGTATTGAAGATACAGTTTTCTAATCGTCAAAACAATGTTGTATCGGTCCAGCTGATTTTGCAAATCAGAGATTTTGAAAACAGCATACATACATACAAAATGACAATTCTTTATATTTTATTTATTTATTTTTATGCCATAGTCGGCAATGGAGGTGGGACGCCTGATGGTAAGCGCTACCACCACCCATAAATATCTGGAGAGGCATAAGGTCAATTGCAGGACTTATACCTCTATAAATTGATTGCCGACTTAAAATTGGGAAGGGATTAAGACTATTGACGAGAGGAATTCAGGAAGGGACTGGGAAGGGTAAGGAAAAGGATGTATAAATGTTTCCTCTTTATAACATTTATTAGATTAAACTTTAAAGGTGAATACACGAATGCGGGAGAGGTAATTTCTCATCTCCGTCTTCCGCATTTCTCTAAATACATGAAATTTTATATTAGTACTAGCTGCGCCCCGCGGTTTCACCCGCGAAAGTCCGTATCCCTTAGGAATATCGGGATAAAAAGTTGCCTTTGTGTTATTCCAGTTTTCCAGTTGTCTACGTACCAAATTTCATTGCAATCGGTTCCGTAGTTTTTGCGTGAAAGAGCAACAAACACACACACATCCTTACAAACTTTCGCATTTATAATATTAGTAGGATGCATCTTGGTTATATTGTTTGTTTATGAATGTGTGTTTGGTCAACACTGCTGTGTTTTCTCTCTCTCATTAATGTTGTTTCAATATTTGCATTCTTGAGTTTCATAATAATCATTTTGTTACGTTTATATTAAACGAGATATTTATTATGAAATATCGTATAAATATTGTTGGCAATTAAATTAATGTAATCGAGTAATTACTTTTAAGAAAATTGTGTGAACTAGACCAAATTTAAATAGGGCCACACAGCAAGCAGCAGCTGTCATATAAAAAATAATCATAAAAAACGGTTCACGCAGTAAAAAGTTATGAGGTGACAAATACAAAACATACAGTTGAATTTATAACCTCCTTTTTTGCAGTCGATTGAAAACAATCCGCCAACATTACACTAATCAACAACAGTGCAATGAATGCCACAAAATTAACCAATCGTTCGTAAACTGAAGGAGTTTTTATTCGATTTTGTTGCATGATACGTATACTTATATTTTTAATGCACCAAGTATTTACGAGAGGCTTGGCAAGATAACAGCTATCTCAGGCGACCGCACTGTTGCTTGTTCTGCATTATGATGAAATATAGTGGTATTTAACACACATATACACACACACACTCACACATACACTTTTATGTCATAGTTGGCAATGGAGCTAGTGGGTCGCCTGATGGTTAGCGCTACCACCGCCCATAAACATTTGCAGAGACATAAGGTCGATTGCAGATCTTACGCCTCTACGAATGGATTGCCGACTTCAAATTGGAGAGGGATGATGTAAGAATTCATGAGAAGAATAAAGGAAAGGACTGGGAAGGGTAAGGAATAGGATATGGGCCTCCGGCTACCCCACTCACCGAACGAAACACAGCAGTATGCTATTTCACGCCGGTTTTCTGTAGGGGTGTGGTACTTTCCTGCGAGCTGGCCCAATGCACACACATACACACACACACACACACACATTCGAAATACCGCAAACAAATAAAATAAAAGAAAAGCAAAATTGGTACAGAGATTTAATAGCCTGGATTTATAACTAGAGGTCTGCGCTGGCTTTACCTGTGGTACATATATGGCCTACAGCAAACAGGTATATGTACGTATCTAAGGGTGGAAGATGTTTGTAATCGATCCAGCAGTTCCTTAGATTAGCGCGTAAAAACAAACAAACAACGCTTTATATTATTTGTATAAATACAGTATATTTGTTTTTTAAGTGAAAATTGTTGGGCACGTTCCTTATCGTAAATGTTTAAGTGTGTAACTATAAATCTAGTACTTTAGTGTTTAGACTTTACTCTTAAGGTCTAGGTATGCTAATGTGCGTTATCATATCATGTTTATGCACCTTATCGGACCTGTCCACTGACCCTAATGATAGCATAATCTAAATTATCTAGACAAACATTCCCTTGGTTGAGCAATGTTAAATAGGACACAGGGTATAGGGTTAATGAGATTTATGTAATTACTAAATAATAAACAGAAATCTAAGCCTATCTTACTTTGTTGCTTTAATATAGACGTCCTGACATAACATCAATATGGCTACGATAGAAAACTCAACAAAAAAAATCTGCTAAAATTATCATGCTCAATATATCTCATATCAAACTACTTTTGTAGTGTTTTTCTCATTAAAACCTATTTATTTATAACAACCTATTTGTGTATATATTATCGATTCATATGTACTTGTTTTTGTTTTTTACATATACACGTATGTCACCAGTGGCGTAGCTAGGGGGACAAGGGCCCTGGTGCATAGGGAAAGAACCCTCCTCCCCTCTTTCCGCCTTCCTCCCCTCTTTCAAAGCTGAGGTTAGAGGGCCCCCTGAGCTCCGGGGCCCTGGTGCACTGCACCACCTGGCCCTATGATAGCTACGCCACTGTATGTTTCAGTTAAACTGTTATCTGTCAGTAATATGGAAACGGGTCTCCATCGCATCGCAACCTGCATCTAAAACAAATACTCGTCATAATAGATAAATGCGATATTTGCATTACCATAGAAAAATCGAATCAAAACTTTTCGATACATTAAAGTCTCGCTAATTAATTTGATTACTAGCAGCACCCTGCGGTTTCATAAGTCTGTATCCCGTAGGAATATCGGGATAAAAAGTTGCCTATATGTTATTTCAATTGTTCAGCTGTCTACGTATCAAATTTCATTGCAATCGGTTCAGTAGATTTTTGTGTAAAAGAGCAAAAAACACACACACATCCTTACAAACTTTCGCATTTATAATATTATTAGGATAGGATAATAGGATAATAGTTTTGTACAATTTTACTTTGACATTTATAAAACTTATGTGATGATTTTTGATGGCAACCTTTTATCTTCTACTTAGATGCTACCAAATTTAAGGTCCTATTCCAACGATTTAGTCAAATAAAATAACATTACGGTATTTAGATAACAAAATTATAAATTTTATTACATTGGAAGTCTTTTGTTTTCACGATGAGACCTATATTAGTCTGTGGACCTTTACAATTAATTCGAATATTCATTAATCATGGTGATTTTATTCAAGTGCCGATAATTAATTGCATTACAATTAAAATTGCACTTAATGTTGTCTGTAATACTATCAATTGCATTAAACATAAGGTTAGATGTTAATTATGAATATAAGACCAATGACAATTGATAAGAATACGACGTATTAGTAAACACATAAATCCTTAATGAAATCAACTAAAACGTATCGTAAAATCACTTTAGTTGAAGCGTTTTTATATGCAAATCAATAGTCTAGGTTAGTATCAATAGTCTAGTTATCCTTAATATACATTATCATCATCAGCTTATATATATGCCCACTGCTGGGACACGAGCCTCCTATTAGGGTTCAGGCCATAATCCACCACGCTGGCCAATTGCGGGTTGGCAGATGTCACATGTCGTCGAACGTTTGATTCTTGGACATGCCAGTTTCCGCACGATGTTTTCCTATACCGTTTCGAGCAGTGGTGATGTAGATAATATGCAGATAAATTTAAAAATCAGTTTATTTCTTGCACCTTCGCCTGGATCGAACTGACTATTCAAGTTTTTGAAATTGTAGTGCGAAGTCCATGTTTTAGGTATATAATTTGTTCAATAAATATTTTTTATTTATTTTTTTACAATTTAGGTCCGAAGTCCTAACCACTGAATCACCAGTACACAGCCCTAAAATCATATTACAAAAGGTTTGTTAAGATTCTAAAGCACGACCCTTCGAGTAAACAGAGTTATAAAGATTAGATATAAGGGTCCATTGTATAACAGTTCATTGGCCATATGATTATCACAAGCTTCCCTCCCGGTTCCGTCTATATTGGTAGAGTACATCTGGTGCGTATGTAATGTAATTTGATATACCGCTAGGGTTGTCACTGCTTGAATTAAAAATAAAAATTCTAGTATACGTTTAATTAAAATAAATAATTACATCAGTATTCAGTATTTATGAATATATGTACCTATTATATTATATCAATGTATATATATGTTTGGAAATGATAATATTGTTTTGTTTTATTATTTATTTCAAGTTTTCACTACTAAAATAAGATGTGCACAAAACAATAGATGTGTGCCAACAAACAATTTATACAAATAAATAAAACAACTAACTTAAAAAGGAAATTTATTCAACTAAGAAGCTTTTCAGAATACATACATCGAACTGCAAAAATTTCAACAAAGTGAAGGCATATACTAATACAACGGTATAAATAATTAAAAACGTGTACAATAAACACTATATCAGAATTATGGCCGGTTCGTATCTGTAAAAACTGCATTTGTAGCAGTGGTAATTCTTTTATAAGAAGATTTTTTTATGAATAATATTAGAAAAATATAACATGTAAAACATAACATGTGGCAGCCCTGCGACCCACATCTGCGGGGGCTGGGAGAAGCCGAAAATGGCTCAAATAATGTTTATAGGTTATTTTTTATCATCGCAATGAGACTGAAGCATTGTGTCACTTGTTAAAACATTAAAAGTGTTTCAAAAGCACTTTACAATTTTGCTTTTTAACGTACTTTTATGTTTAACTGTATGTCTATATGTATGTATATACGACTCGTTAGGATTTGATTTTGATCCATTCATTATAAACGGAAATATTTAAAACAAACTTGGTGCACTTATCAAGGATCAGTGAGATTACAATCCTTCCTACTAATATTATAAATGCGAAAGTTTGTAAGGCTGTGTGTGCGTTTATTGCTCTTTCACGCAAAAACTACTGAAACGATTGCAATGAAATTTGGTACGTAGATAGCTTTTTAGTTTAACTATAATTATTAACATCAAAGTTTTAGTTTATTAATTCCAGAATCGAATTTGCTTTATAAATATTGGTATATTAATAAAAAGTTTATATGCGAGGTACTCCACAGAAAGGAGCTAAGCATTTTACGTGATTCACTGATCGATTTCCTTAACAGACTACCTAATATCTACGGCAAAATCATTGCCCGCGGTTTTGTTCACGGAGTCAAAGTGAATTACTGTGGAAATAAATGGGAAATAAGTAATTTTACCGCGCTAAAACGTACCCTCTGCTAAAGCGTCCCAACTTTTCCCAGACGCAATCATCATATCGTAAAATTGCTTCGTTTTGTGGTAAAATAAAAACAAACAAGCAAACAAACCCTCTTTAACCTTTATTATTAATAATTAAAATTTATTAATCATTTCTTTAACCTTTATTCGCGCCAACAAACTGCTAGTAAAAAAGTTTCATTAAACTGAATGCCGTTAACAGAAGCAAACAAGGAATTTAAGCCCAAAACGGGATTACATAGTAAATGGGTTACGGGCGTTAAAATTTTATGGTAGTCTGCTTGCTACATACAGACATTTATAGGTTTTTTTACGGAATACGGTCATATCCTTATTGTTTTATCACAAATTTATATACATCTAATAATTTAAGCCTGATGTGTTTGTTTGTGCGCGTTTATCTAAGGAACTACCGATGCGATTTCATAAATCCTTTCACCGTTGGAGACGTACGTGATCCCTGAGTGCTATAGGCTATATAATATGTACCACGGGCGAAGGCGGGGCGGACCGCTAGTATTTAATAACTAATATGAGTGGGTAGGAACTTTTTGAAGTAAGATTTTATTGTCTGCTCGATAGAATTTGTGGGTTAAGCAATTTTTGGAAGATTTACTTAGACACCTTATAATTGTAGGTATGAATGAATGAATGAAAATTCTTTATTGCGTAAAAAATTCAAAAATAAGCAGTCGAACAAAATAAACTTAAATTAAATTCGCAAAGGGCGGCCTTATCGCTAGGTAGCGATCTCTACCAGGCAACCCTAACAACAAAGGAAAATAAAGATAAAAATGGGTAAGCAAAAATAAGGCAATAATGAAACTCGGATAAAAACAGTAATAAAATAAAATACTTAATAATAATAATAACATATACATATTTATAATATACATACATATATAAATAGATAAACATAACTAAATAGACTTACATACATATATATATATATATATATCTATATATATATATATATATATATATATATATATCCTTACATAGTAGGATATTATAGTTGCAGTACGCAATAACTACGAGTGAGATAAATAATGATTTCTATTGGTAATTATCAGGCAAAATAAATATGGTAAAAATAATGTTTTCATTTTTTGTTTGTGTGTCTTTTTTACATGTGTGCAATCTTTCACTATAAACTAAACTGATTTTAGGGCAACATTCAATAGATAATATAATAGTTTGTACAACATTACATAGATGGCGTTTTACCGAAATAACATTTAAAAATTTCATGAAAAGCAGCAGTCAAAAACTAGTATAATAATGGGATGCAAATGCGATGGCAAAGAATCTTTAGGGTATTTGCCAAGACCCTATTCACGCAATCAACAGTTAATTTAAAAGCATCACGCTTTGATCTATTGGCTTGTCTCTGGGATGATACAAGCATCGAATAATTTATATGCATTATACATCGGCAGTGTCCTTTTCTTTCTTTATATATTTAATTTAACTGAAGATCTGTATCGATTATTTATAATATGTATATTATTTTATAATCTGTGCCTTTAATGTTTTCGCGCCATTAACAGCAGTCTAGCTTTAAGAAGCTATCTATCCAATATTGCCTCACTCATAAAAGTGGTAAAAAATAATATTATATTGCACTTCACTTCACATCACTTTGGCGTATGTTTATAAAATTACTGTTTACTAATAATTTAATTTGCCTTTATTTTTAACCCAACGTTTTGAACATACTAAAATAATTGGTTGATTCTAGATCTATTAGTTCGTATCAGCAGATCGTTCCAGTCGATTTTGGTATCTGTTTCTCTATTAATCCCAGATAATCTTATAAGCATTTGAACGAAATTCTAAACCGCATTGAATTGAAAAAAGATGATTTAGCCGATTAAGAAGAATGATTTATAAATAAAAGGAAAAGGCTGTTAAAATGCTACTTTTCTGTCTTATATTGCTATTTGGTAGTGTTAAAATATCCATCACATATTTACGCAAGAGATGTTCGTAATGATATCAGAGGTGGATCAAGTAGAGTACTCTTATTTCTCATTGTTAACTCAATAACAAGCGTTTCAATTGTGTGCAATTGGGTTTCGTACGTGACTTTAAGAAATCGTTAGATAAACACTCAAAAACGTAATGTTTCAATAGGTCACGGGTCATTACAGAGTGTCTTGCCGGCTCTTCTCTGTAGAAACTGCTTTCCGAATCGGTGATAAATGTTAAACTAGGTTATGACGATCAAAAGAAGCTTTTATAAAGCTTAAAGCTTTAGAAGTCTTATTGATTAAAAAAAAATTCAGTTTGATTAAAGGATGAAATGGTACTCTAAAGGTCGCCATTTTTAAATTTGTGACGTAGTAGGCTGTGCTGAAGGGTTGAAACTGTGTAATGACATCTTTTTGGTCAATTATGGTTAGTTTTTAGAGGATATGCAGATAAAACGTTGTTGTGCGAAGGATTAGATGAGTATTCACGTAAAATCCATTAAACTTTTTGGATTTATATGCCTAATAACAGTATACACGCTTTTAAATATTACTGTTTTTACCGATATTTGGAAAGAAAGACTGACACGTGTAGTTTTAAACTGCTCAATTAAGATTAAACGAGAATAACTTTCCCCAGTTAACTATATTTCCCCAGAAGTATACTCAGGAATAGCTTCATAATAAGTAAAAACTCACGAAGTAGGAACTCCGATGCGCGATACGTCATGTTTTTAAAATGGTGTCAACTATTCCCACGCGTTTCCGTGTTTCCCACATTATTTTACACGGCACTTCAATTATCTCATGTACTGTTTATCATGAAGACATTACATTAACATATGGGTGATGTATTGTGGGAAAATTCGTTTGACGGTTTGAGGCGTGAAGGAAACTCTAGTAGGGACAACGAGACGTGATAAAAAATGTAAATAATAGGGCCGTTACCATGTAAGACTGCGACTGTCGTTCGTCGATCGACAACCCGCGTCGTTGCGTTGTTCCTGGTACAGGCAAGAGAAGTCGGAACATTTCATTAATTTCATTTTCTCGAAGCCAGCATCACATTCGCGATGCCACTAACATCGCGTGTGCTTATGGGCTGCGGGCGTCACTTTCCATCGGGCGACCTGCTTGCTCGTTTGCTAGCTACGAGATATAAGAAAATTAATACGCTTTTATTAGCTTCACCTGTATTGTTGTGTGGACAGACAATGCAATATTTTCATGACATTATCTTATGATTAAATAAAATCCTTGCGTGTACTCTGAATAAAAGGTAGAAAATTCTTTGAATCTATGATTTATTTTATAGTTCTATGCGTATGTGCGTATGTTTGCCATTGAACTCCTCCTAAACGACCAACCAATTTTAGTAAAAAATTGTGTTAGGCGAATTTGAGAATGATTTATATTTACAATTCGAACGAGAACCCGCAAGCCAAAGCAAGTAAATCATAAAAAAATATACACTAACATTTCGTTTATTATCTCTTCGCAAATCAAATCAAAACATTCTTTATTTTCCATATATATAAAATTACTCAACCTTCTTAAAATATGTCGACACTTCACTCAAACAGAATATAATTTACATCAATTAAACTTGATTAAACTCCACTATATGTGTCGCCTTCCGACTTCCGTATGACCTTTAAGGCCGTCAGTTATCATATGCATTCCAGTACATTGAACTTATGTGTCACTTACATGCTATAACGGTTTTAAATGCAGTATATTTTATTTATAAAACCACACCCGATTAGGTAATGATTTCGAAAATTAAATAAATAAAATTATATTAACCGACTCTGAATTGAATCAAAAGAAAACGACTGTATTTTTTCTGTTTCTCACTTTATAACTTTTAACTTGGTGAACCGATTTTTGTAATTCTTTTTTTATTTGAAAGCCCGTGTCTAACATGTGGTCCCATTTAAATTTGGTCTACTTCTAATAGACTGAAGAGGGTTAAAAATAAATAAATAACAAAAGTACATATATTTCTGTGTAACTGGCAAGTATATAAAGCATATAATTATAATTAAGAAAAGAGTAATATTCATTAGATAGCGATGAAATTATCAGTATATTCACAAGCCTAGTCCATGTGGAGACAACAATCATTTTCAAATCCCTTAACCTTATTAAAAAACATATCAAATGAGATAAGAATTAACTTTCAACACATTTAAAATAGAGAAGTCATTATGAACCTCAGGCTTAAAAGCGAAAAGTCGGGGGATCGAGACGAGAGGGCAAGTGATTTTACAATTTATCTGTACATTATTCACATCAGCACAGCTCGAAACGGTGAAGGAAAGCATCGTTAGGAAACCGGCTTGTCGAAGAATGAAAAGTTCGACGACATCTGCCAACCCTCACTTGACCAGCGAGGTGGATTACTGGAACCTCATAGGAGGCCCGTGTCCCTAAGTGGGCACATATATGGGCTGATGATGAAGATGATGATGGCATAGAAGTATGATGATAGATGCAATATAGATGAACGAAGCCCTGGCGAACAGCTAGTGACCTTCAACATCATAAGCCAAACATCATCATAAACATCATAAGCCTCCCCGACACAGCTGGGTAATAAAATTTTCCCCCACCATCAGTGTTATTAAAAATATATTTCTGAAGGTCTCTCGCAAGTAATAAAGGAGCAATAATATTTTTTACATCTAAATATCTTCACCAAGTATGGTGCTGCGCTTTATTTCCGCTACAACAATTTTATTTCTTCATTAGTCACATTTTAAAAGTCCTTTCATTATTTTAAAAATTTCTACTACATCCTAACTAATATTAAAAGCGAAAGTGTTGGTTTGTCTTTAATTCTCAGTGTAACGGAGCCATTTTAAACCGACTTCAAAAAATTAAGTTATCCATTCGACGGATTTTTTGTGGTTCTTTTTTTTTATTTGTAAAGTGCCTCCTGCTAGTTAAATTTCGTTGAATTCTGACAGTTTATATGCGGGTCTATTTATTGCTTAAAATAATTATATGATATATTTAAGAAGGCCAGAGAGCCTCTGTTATCGGTATCCTCTTATAACACAGCAATTGTATTTCTGTACATTTCATATTAAACTGTCTTCAAAACGATAATTTTTAAGTAGACAATTTTATATTTAATAATAACAACGGTATAATCGCAATTACAGTGGCATTGTGACAGATTCGCCGGAATTCATCCGGTTACAGCGGCCGTGCTGCTCTGTGCGGCTGCATTAATTAAAGACCTTCTGTACTGGTAGCTAAGATAAAGATTTATTGCAAACTAGCGACCCGCCCCGGCTTGCAACAATAAACGCACGCACAGATGCAACAATATATACATACTTCCTCTTGAATCACTTTATCTATTAAAAAAACCACCAAAATCCGTTGCGTAGCTTTTAAGATCTAAGCATACAGACAAACAGATGTCGATAAGCGACTTTATTTTATACTATGTTGTGATTTATATCATTCTTTCACTCTATATACAAGATCTTTACACGACAAAATATATATTTATTGTTTCAAGTTATAATTAAACAGCGCATGCAATGCTTCCATTTTAATTTTGTCTAGTCTTGGCTATTTGAAGATGGTTTTGTATTTGTTAAATATAATTATTATAACATAGGTTTTGTATTGAAGTGTTTTTTTATTTATTTTTTTAAGTACATAAACATTTCAAGAAACGTACACTAATTAAAAGTAAAATTCCTTATTAAGTTTTCATTAAACATGTTCCTTCAATCAATCTATTACGGACTACAACCATTCGTTTTCTTATTTTGTATTGTGACTGTGATTTTAGCAGTAGGTTATTAATACTCAATACTATAGCGCACCTTTCCAATGGGCAACCAGCAAAACTGCCCTTACAACAGAAATACCAGCGTTTCGAGTTGCGGAATCGCGCTACAAACAGATAGACATATTTTAACATTTGTTTATTGTTCCATTGGGGAATGCGATACACGAATGTCACCTTGAAATAGGTCGTTTGGTTACTTCGAATGGGTTGTATCAACTATCTAAAGGGTTCAGGCGTTATTGCCAGTGCGAGAGGAAGCTAAAAGTAATAGACGAAATTGTCTATGTCTCTATGGACGAAAGAAATGAATGTATCAAGCCTAAAACATTCGAAAATAAAACAATAATTTAATTCGCTTCAAATTTTACAGAATGTGGAGTTGAAGAGACTTCCTTGTGACTTTTAAAGACTCTTCCTTAACTCAAATTATCATCACACTAATATTATAAATATGAATGTTTGTTTGTTTGGATGTTTGTCCGACAATTACGCTGAAACTACTGAAGGGATGTGGTGAAATTTGTAATACAGGGTATGAATTGACTGGGGTGACAGGATAATTTTTATCCCGATTAAATGCTCTCTTGGAATGAAACAGGAATCTTGATATCCGGACAAGCGTCTAGTATATAATAAGTTCGTGCATCCAAGTGGTGGAGACCTGGTGACCTGTATTACAGGTCTTGGACCTACCAAAGGCACCAATATTCGATACCTATACCCTTTAAATTTTACGCTATATTGTATTGGAATAATTTAACATTAACTTGTATCCATATCTATCAAACCCCATCAATACCGTTCCATCAATAAAAAAATTTACCTGTCAAAATTCTTTCGCATCTAAAAGCTATGCGCACGCGCATGTCGCAACAGAGTTCTGCGTATATTTAGAGGTGTCATACATTACTCTTGTTGCCTAATTGTATTCGAACCTGCTACCCACGGCTCATTGGGTAATGCTTGATGAATTAATACAAGCTGAATTGATTAACATTTGCTATAAATAACTCTGTAGCGTAGTGAAAGTATTGAGGTTTAACCGACTTCAAAAATGGGGATAGATTTCAGTGTTTCTCTTAGCTTTTTTATCACTACCTAGTACCTATTACTAAGAATATATTATAAACGTATTTAAATATAGATTGACAGTAAAAAAACGTTATCTTAACAATAATCGACTACTTCTTTATCCGAAATAATCTTTCTTTTTTTGGACTAACCTAAGCCTAATCTTTAATAAAAAAAAGCTATCCACTCTGGAGCTAAGTTATAGATATAATTAAGTGCATACCCTAGTGCTGCCGTAATAAAAAAATATATAAATTAGAGTTCTACAGTGTATCGATATCAATGCCAGAAACCGCATAGCAAACCCCAATGCTATGTGACAGAAAGCACGTAGACCAAAAAGAAATAAATGATAAAAAATCGTAAAAATATCAATTACACATAATTATTGTTATCAACGACCGATAAGAGCAAATATTCAGCGACAGGAACTATAGATTAGCAGATAAGTTATTGCTTTATATGGCGGTTTTGTTTTGTCATTGTGACAGCTGCGCTTCGGATTTGGCGCCAAAATGTTTAGCTTTTTTTTTCAATGGAACTGATATAATGAGTTTAGTTATAACTGAACTTATGTGTTTTTTTTAAAGAGAAGACGTGATTATTTAAGCCACAGATCAACATTTGTCTCGAAAATAGTGAAAATATACAGCGTGGACTTTTATTATTCATTCAAATGAATATTTATTATATTGTCTTTTTGCTTTACTTATTTCAATGGTCATTAACATAATTTATTCCGAAGTGTACCTTAAAACGTAGACTATTTTATAAACATTGAATACTAAAAGTGAAGTCCTTTTTCCCCTAGTGGGGTATGGGGCAGGCGATATACAGGTTTCAATGATCGTTTTTTTATGAACAAGTAGGTGATCAGCCTTCAGTATCCTTCCAGAAAGAGACATTATTTTTGTGCGTCCTCACCAGAAATCGAACACAGAACCTCTCGGTTCTACGCTCACGACAGTCCCAGGGAGGAGGTCGAATATACATAATTATACTAACGTACTAAAAACATCCACTGTGAATTGTTTATTTTATTTTTAATTGTAGAGCCATAAGTACCTAAAGTATTCATGTTATAAAAACATTTAATTGTGGGAGTCGAGCATGCTTCGGCACGAATTGGGCCAGCTCGCACCGGGGAAGTACCACACCCCCACAGTAAACCGGTGTGAAATAAAAGCTTGCTATTGTGTTTCGTTACGGTGAGTGGGGGAGCCGAAGGCCTATTTCTTTCTCCTAGCCCTTCCCAGTCCATTCCTTTTTTCCATTCAATCCTTTCCTTATCCCTTATCCCTTAAAAGCGGGCAGCGTATTCTCAGAGGTCTGAGCTTCTGCGAATGTTCATGGGCGGTGGTGATCGTTTACCATCAGGCGAACCACCAGCTCATTTGCCCGCTATTACATAAAAAATATATTTTCTAGCCAGATTGACTTAGTTCACTGCATAGTAGTAGTTATTTCATAATCTATCTACAAATTCCAAGTAAATAAATTTTAATCTATTGTTAATTTTTATAAATATAATAAATAGAGCTATGTATAACCAATAAGTGAGTTTCACAATTTCATTATAACAAAACGTGATAATATAATCTAACAACATATGTAATTTCTCTATCGCCTATATCAAATTAACAAGCAAATTATCTTTTTAAACGCATTTGTTTAATACGTTATAGCGAAAGTGTTAACAACTGGGAAATTCTGTTTGCTCTGTGTTGCCATAGAGTATAGACGATAGACTTCAATTATTTTCGATCGCGTGCTAACTGTCACCGATGTGAATTTTCCCGCCTTTGTGTGATTATTATTTTTTTTTGAAATTGTGAAGCATAAAGTTTTATTATTGTTATTTGTTAGTAGTAATTATTATAAACTCAACACGCCTGTTACATTTTAGCGAAAACGTAATGCTTTGATGTTTTCCTTAGTTTATATAAGTCAAGATTGAGAGTACATAAAATAAGCTATTATGCGTTATTTGCAGCAGAATTTGTGCTTAGCTATACATCAGCTTATAAAGTAAACAAATTCAAATAAATTCCATTTAATCATGGCTATAAAAGAAAATACCGTGCAGGTTTCATTCATATATAACCCTTCCGAATACAAAAGAGTGAGTTTCTATACAAAATGTCATACAATGCATTACTCTTGCAAAGACGTAGTAATATAAGTACAATTGCATTCCCCCTAAGCTTAAAAACACATTAACGTAAATTATGCTTACTACTATTTAATGTACCAAAAACAATTATTATTACCATATGAAGTAACAATGATAGAGTCTGGTTCCGTAGAAGCAAAAACATTGTAAACATTAGTAAATAGGTATAAATAATTCTTTTTTTTTTCTGTTACTTTAAGGGTTGCCTGGTAGAGATCGCTACCTAGCGATAAGGCCGCCTTATGCTTACTTTTAATGTTATGTTCAGTTTTTCTTTTTTTATAAGCAATAAAGAATTTCATTTCATTTCATTTCATTATACGTCACATTATAATAAGCTGTTTTAACCCCCTCCCCCCTCCGACACAGTGTGTCGAAACGGCTTGTCACACTTTCTGTGACCACGTGCACGGTAAAAATTTCGTCACAAAAATTACGATTCCTTCTTTGATTGGTGATACACAAATTTTGATACTATTAAATATTTACTTTGTTTCAAAATTTTTATCCAGCAATATTGTAATGTTTTTTTTTTATGTCATAGCGGGCAACTGAGCTGGTGGTTCGCCTGATGGTAAACGATCACCACCGCCCATGAACATTCGCAAAGGTAGTGCCTCTGCGAATGCGCTGCCCGCTTTTAGTGGGTAAGGGAAAAGGAACGAATTCATGACAGGAAAGAAGGAATGGACTGGGACGGGTGAGGAAAAGGAAATAGGTAAATAAATGTAAATAATCTGAATCGTAATACATTAAATGACTAAATGTTTGATCTATCAACGCAAAGCGCAAACAACTCTCTACTAGTAATCTATAATCAGTATTACACTATTTTCGTAATATAATAAAAATAAAACAAACAATCCGTTTATTTATACTAATATAATAAAGCTGAAGAGTTTGTTTGTTTGAACGCGCTAATCTCAGGCACTACTGGTCCGTTTTGAGAAAATTATTCCGGTTTTAGATAGCCCATTTATTGGGGGCAGCTATATATGTACCACGGGCGAAGCCGAGGCGGATTACTAGTTAATAATATTAATAGAAATCACAAAAATAACATCATCCTAGCTCTCAAGATACTTAAGATCAATAATTAACGACCGTTTGAATAACGCATCAAGATTGAGAACAAACTCAAACTCAAACTCAAACATTTATTTATTCAATTAGACTTCTTATAGAAGCACTTTTGAATCGTCATAACACAGTTTTAACATTTACCACCGGTTCGGAGGGAAATTCTACAGAGAAGAGCCGGCAAGAAACTCTGTAGTTGCTCTTTTAAAATAATTTTACATTCTAATTCTACATAATATATAACATGTACATAACATTCTATCCCTTGAAATCAAAACCTAATTCGTATCTTGGTTGATTTTAATGATTTTAATGAGTAGTTTAATTTCATGAATATATGAATAACTTATTGATAAAATGTAAATTATTAAAATTGTTAATTATTAAATATTATAAATTTCTATTAAATTATAGAATTTAAATGTCATATGTATGTAGCTGCAATTACATTTTATTGTGTCTAAATTGAACTATTATGTACTGTATCGGGAAGACACAGACTCCTGAAACACAGCGAAAGCTATATTAGGAGTCTGGGTTTCATGTTCTATGTGATTTATAATTTGTTCAATAAACGACTTTTATTTATTTTATTTATTTATCTTTTCGTTAAATTTAGCTCGCTACCAGTACAAAGGATCCCTAACTGTTTTGGCCCTAACCAATAAAACCACTCAACAGCGAGTACGCTTGACTCAATGGGTTGTTTATTGAAAAGTTATTGGTTAAATTGTCGATATCCCGCACAATGACAGCTGACCCCAGCACTAATTCTGGTGCTCGATGGCCTGCTTCCGATAGGGATGTATCGATTATCAATTGTAAATGTCGATGTGCTGTGATTGTCTCCGATTTTTGTATCTTAAACGTTATAGGTATTTATTTTTCGTAAAAACTACTGGTGCCGGTATAAAAGATAACATACAATCATAATTATTTAAAAAAATCAAGAATTATCATTTTTAATTAAAAAACTGATCCGCAGAACTTAAAGTAGTTATCTCCCCTTTTTTTGAAGTCGGTTTGAAAAATAATAGCCATACTGTACTACCATACTGAATAATTTTCTTATTTGGAAAGCATTAATTTGTTAGGAAATTATTGTAGTTACATATACTACTAAATAGGCACTATGTATAAAAAATCCTACCAATATTATAAACGCGAAAGATGAAGAAAATTAAACATAAGAATACATCATGAGCTATATAAATACTTGCCATTGCCCGTGGATCCGTCCGCGATACCGCGCGTCGCAACTAGTCTATCAGTAAAATATACAAATAACAACCAGCTACGTAAATACTAAAACCTGTACGTCTATTTACAATGCGCGCATGCATCGTAAATAAATGCTTATTTTCTGTTAAACATACAAATTGATGTAAATTGAAGCAGGCGGAAGACGCTACTGCGAAACTATATAATCTCATTATTGAGTTGTTGCGTCACGCCAATGCCAAGGTCGGAAGCCGAGGGGGTCGCGGACGTATCGAACTAAAACCAGCTCCCGTGGCCTCTTCAATGAAGCGCCGGACGGAACAGCTGAGGTTTCACTTGGTAGGAATCCCACATAACTCACGGCTCCTTCCCAGGAGTCGTATCTATGCAAGATTTCTCAACTAAACAAGGTCGGAAATAGCTACACATAATTAGAACTAACTGAATATGGACTCGGAATTTTACAATATAACCTTATATTTTATAGCCAATAATATGGCCAAAATTTAATTATCATTTTTAACGAAAAACAAAACTGCTTTCGAACTGACGAAGAAATAAAATTATCTTCGAAATCGGTTCTACTAACGTAAAAGACTAGAAATTTAGTTATTAACTAGATCTAGACTAGAGTTTCTTACTAATAAATTATCGTTTGTTAAGACTCTTTCTAAAAAATGGTCCCTACGATAAAATGTCGAATATGAATTTAAAATACAATTTAAGAAAGATAGCGTAAAACAGAATATGATCGTCCATTTGTATCCGAACTCCATACATGGCAAGTAAGCACTAAGCAAATGCTGTCGCTACGAAAGTTACCCTGCAGTGGGGGCGAATATACGAATAATTATAAGGATGATAAAAGAACACATCATCATCATCATCATCATCATCAGTCCATATATATGTTTCCAATGCTGGGACACAGGCCTCCTATGAGGGTTCAGGCCATAATCCACCACGCTGGCCAAGTGCGGGTTGGCAGATGTCACATGTCGTCGAACTTTTGATTCTTGAACATGCCGGTTTCCTCACGATAATTTCCTTTACCTGCAATGGTGTCAATAGAGTACCTATATCAATAAATAAACAACTATATAATTCTCATCGACTCCAGCACATCACTAGCGCAGGGCGCAGCGGAAACGCGTTTATGAGTGCAGGGCGTCTTGCGGATGTTATTCACGCAAGTTTAAGATGTTGAATGTTTTAACCGACTTCAGAAATAGTGACATGACTTATATTATGACCTTTCTGCACCGAAACTCGATTTACCGTTGGTGGATCGTACACTAAAACAAACAACGGACTTTCAGAATCACACGTTCACACTAATATTATAAATGTGAAAGTTTGTTTGTTTGGATGTTTGTCCGTCAGTCACGCTGAAACTACTGAACGGATTTTGATAAAATTTGGTATACAGAGAGGGCATGAGGTGCCTTGGGTGATAGGATATTTTTTATCGCGATTAAATACTCTCTTGAGATAAAACAGGAATCTTGATATCTGCGCGGAGCCGGGATGAGCGTCTAGTTAATTATAAAGTTATTTGAAGACAAAATCGCTCCGTTGCAGCGTGAAGGATAGACAAACAAACACTCCAATAATTTATAATTTTATAGTGTTTAATATTATTATCTTATACCTTTAAACGAGCAATTCTTGTATATGTATATATATATATATATATATATAATTGGAATCTCGGAATCGGCTCCAACGATTTTCATGAAATTTAGTATATGGGGGGTTTCGGGGGCGATCGATCTAGCTAGGAATCTTTTTTAGAAAATGTTATATTCGTGTTTTATCGACTTAAACTTACTTTTTTAACAAATAGGAGGCGTTTGAGTAGTCCCAATTTATTATGACTCTTCCTGACTTATTGTTATAATATTATCTCTGATGTTAGTAAGGATTAGTAAGAAAGACTCGCCGTAAAAAATCTGTTTATGTTTTGTACAAATACATCATCCGTCGCCGTCATCAAAATGTACGATAGAAAAAGGCGCCTATTTTAATCTCATTTCTTATTATATGCTTTATTATATTATTATACAAAATATCCAACATATAATAATATCAATATTATAATTACGAAACATTTTTAAACAATAATTACAAACAAAACATCAAAACATATGCAATATTTTGACAAAAATAACGAAATGTCCACACGATCCATTTACATGCATTACCTACACCGTCTAGACAATTTATAATCTGTGTACCATTAAAATGACAAGTGGCTATGCGTCATACGTAGTTAAAGCAATTTACAAGAAACGATCGCGTGACCCCCACCCCCTCCCCTACGGGAAAACCCCTGTCTGCATTCCCACCCTGTTACTAGGTCTCGATGAAATTATTCAATTTACGTAGATTAATTTGATGAATTAGTGAGGAGTTAATTAAAGGATAAAAATTTAGATCAATTCGTCTATTTTTCATCCCCCTAAATTATAAGAGTAAGGCAGAACAGAGTTTGCCGGGTGCAGCTAGTATAATATAAAAAAGCATTTATCGTCAAGTCATTATACATTTGAATCACAGATAACATAATACTTGATTTTAATATAAAATTAGAAATAAAAGTGCCAGTTTATTTCTTGTTTAATTGTCAATCTTTGT
The DNA here is from genome assembly GCF_012273895.1 of Zerene cesonia. NCBI lineage: Eukaryota > Metazoa > Arthropoda > Insecta > Lepidoptera > Pieridae > Zerene > Zerene cesonia. The sequence continues at coordinate 561,541 of NC_052103.1, forward strand.
TTCTGTTTGTGCCGTTTCAACTTTGAAACGGTAAGACTAATTTTGCTGGATATTCACTGGTGGAAAATTCTAGTAATATAACCAGAACCATAGACACAGATTATTTATTATATTACGATATAGTCTACCTAGTTTGATTCTTAGTTACTATTTATACAAATGTAACTAAAATTTAAAAATCTCTGACCTTGTTTTTACTTTCGGCCATCTTGATTTGAAATTTTACATATTAGACTCGTCTTTTATTTGATACCCATTAACCCATATCTAGTATTATGTTATCTGTGTCCAAATTGAGGATGTCGTGAAAAACTAATTAATTCGATATATTATACCGGCCGCCATATTTGATTGATTTTCATCAAACCCAGCCCCAGCCCATTGCTTATTTAATTTCTGTTAATGTTGATTCTCTGCAATGAGATATAGGTAATCAAATTAACAATTTTCCTTGTGTAAATTACAGATAAAAAAACTATGTAATATCAAAAAATACTGGTTCGTATTACAGTATAGTATTATACTATCGTTAAATTCGCACTATTTTATATCGGCCCTGTGGCGCAACGGATAACGCGTCTGACTACGGATCAGAAGATTCCAGGTTCGAATCCTGGCAGGGTCGTGACACGTTTTTATATTTTTCAAGAAAAACTTCATTTTTTATTTTTTTTTAAAGAAAAACTTCATTCTATCTTATTTACAATAAAATTACGCAACATACCGAAATATGCTGAGGTATTTTTATCTTTTTGGTTGTCTAATAATTTTCTAATTTTAACAACATAATATCAATATATAATGTTAGATTAAATTTTTTAACACGCTTTTAATAGCTTCACGTGTATGTTTGTTTGTAACCGACTCATTCATTCGACTCGATTTTGACCTACTTTAAACAGACAGATTTAATTTAATCTTTGTACAATTATCAAGGAATGATGAATATAAAATAATTGATTTAGTTTAACCTAATATATTAGGACCGCCAGAACTAAATAAATTCCTTACGTATACTTAATATGAATAATAATGTGAAGAAAATATAAATAATAATTGAAACATAAGTTGATACTAACATTTGAATGTCTTTTTACTTTTATTTGAACTACATATTTTCTATATAAAATGTCAGTTCAATGTCAGTCTAGTGTCATGATGTATGTTCCCAATGAACTCTTCACCAACTCAACCGATATTGAAGAAATTTGGCATTTTATGTGTAATTTGGTCCAACTTAAGATATAGGATAATTTTTATTTCGATTAATTATCCCAATGATTTATAATCTTAATATTTTTAATTATAACTCAGCAACAGCAACGCGTGGCCGGGTATGCTAGTATTTTATAATATTTTTATAACTTAACCCCGCTGGAAATCGCATGTCTTTTCACGTTGAGGTTTTAATATGTTTAGATATCATCATCATCATCAGCCCATATATGTTCTTACTGCTGGGACACAGGCCTCCTATGAGGGTTCAGGTCATAATCCACCGGCTGGCCAGGTGCGGCTTGGCAGATGTCACATGTCTTCGAACTTTTGATTCTCGGACATGTCGGTTTCCTCACGATGTATTCCTTCACCGTTTTAAGCAGTAGTGATGTTATCCACATGTGCAGATAAATTGAAAAGTCAATTTAATTCCTGCACGCTCGCCCGGTCTCGAACCCCGACTTATCGATTTGGAAGTCCAAGGTTCTCACCACTGAGCCACCACCTCTATATTATGTATAGATAAATTATAGAGAATTAAAAACAACACAATAGGGGCGAGTGTAGTTAATACGTTGAGTATTAGGTTCACAAATCTGCCATAAAGCAGAATTAAGGGTTAATCCTTGACGCTCTATTTAACTTGGATATAGCGGGGTTTTCCAATGACAAATCCCACACGCACCTTCTGTGTATTTCCAGCTAGCTTATTTATATATTAATTAGGTAATTATTTCCCAATTGGGGAGTTTGCTGGTATTAAAAGGTTGATAGAATAATATATAAGCAATTATTTTAATATGTTATATGCATTTTTTACGATATTAAGTAATAATAAAATAAAACATTTACATCGGTTAAAATATGAAACAGAATTTAATACTTTACTAGCATGAGTGTGCTTTCTCAGTGTATAAATATACTAGCTTTTGTACGCTACTTCGCACGCGTTAAATTCGGAGTAATAGATGTTATTATACATATAAAATTCCTCTTGAATCACTCTATTAAAAAAACCCAATCAAAATCCGTTACGTAGCTTTAAAGATTTAAGCATACAAAGGGACATAAGGACAGAGAAAGCGACTTTGTTTTATACTATGTAGTGATAAGCTACGTTTTAGCCTTCTAATAATATTGACGCGAAAGTTTGTAAGTATGGATGTTTGTTACTCTTTTACACGTTACGCATCAAATATGTATAAAATTAAGTACAGATGTGGATTATAGTCTGGATTAGCACATAGGTTACTTTTTACCCGGGTACCACGTGAGTGACGCCGCGGGTCAAAATTTACAGCTAGTACTTTCGGACACACATTTTATAAGCAGTTTGTTTTTATTATATATGCCTATAGCAATATCCAACGGTAAAAGAATTTTTGAAATCGGTCGAGCAGTTTCTGAGATTAGCACGTTCAAACGCACAAACTCAAACCTTCACATGTTTCGTGACGAAGACTTCATAAGCAATTTTGAAGGATGTGACACTATCGAATAATTTCAAACTATTTACTACTAGACGCCCCTCTCGGCTCCGCCCGGATATCAAGATCCCTCTCTTATCCCAAGGGAACATTTAATCGGAATAAAAAGTAACCCATCACCCAAGTCAACACACCCTGTCTGTATACCACATTTCATCGAAATCAGTACTTTCAGCGTGATTAACGAACAGACATCCAAACAAACTTTCTCATTTATATTAGTATGAAGTTATAGTGTGATAAAATAGTTTATAACAGTTTAACCCGATCTGCCGAACGCTACGTAATGTCATTGTTATCACACAATGCTGATATTTTTCTCGCCACGTGTGGGGTGACTACCTGGATCTGTTAAATGGCGTTTGGATATCTTAGAGATCCGTATTATATTCAAAATTTTACTATTTTCGTACTCTAACTGAGCAAAGGCGAGTCGTATGACTTTTCCCACATACACACTAACACAAAACCCGTTTTTTTATGTTTATTTATTTATTTATTTATTCTTTATTGCACACTTTCACACTTACAAAATATAAAAAAAAGAAATAAAATTTTACAAAAACTAGTATGCAAAGGGCCTTATGGCTAATAACCATCTCTACCAGGCAACCGTTTGTTCGTATGTTTTTGTTTGCATTTTATAAATTCATCGTATTTTTTTTATACACTTATAATGTTATATGTATAATGTTAATGTTATATAGAAGAACGGAACCTTCTGACTTTATTTATTGCTTACTAGAAATTTTCCAATCACAAATTAGCAGAGTTACTTTCGCATTTATAAAATTAGTAGGGATAGTAGGGATAGGATTTATAGCCACACTGTTGATGCAATATCGCTGTCGTACTTAATACTTACCTAGCCTCAACTAAAGTGACCCGAAATTTACTAGTTTTTGACGTGACAACGTCTTAAATTAGGTTGCGGCTCGGAGGCACTTATGAAAAAGGTAACGTTACGATGAGTCACCGAACTATGATCGGTCCGCCGCGCGCGCAGCACTAGAGAATTAGGCGCATTGAATCGGCGCGTGATTGTGTCTCTCTCTCTGTCTTTTTAGTAAACAAAATATATTTTCTATAGTTAAAATTTGTGCAATTCTTATTTTCACTCAATTCCTTGTTCCTATTGTGCAATTTAATAATATTCATATCAATAAATATTCTACCGAGAAAAAGACGTTGTCACGTAAAATCTTCGCCCGTAAAACCGACTTTACAGGCAACCATTTTTTTTGTTACACCACTGACTTATGTTTTTCCAGCGTTACATACATACGCTGTTTCTGTGTATGTCCATTTGGTCGGTACACCAAACAGCCCAAAGCGCTGGACGGGTTATTATATACCAGGTATCGTTGTCATCAAACTTACGGTAATGACAAATTATATTCTACCATTTAACATAATGACGTACAAAAATTGAAAAAAAAAGGGCAAAATTTTCTTTCTTAACCAAGCAATAAAGATATCAAATGAAAGACCGTTAAAAGACCATTACAATAAAACTAAAAAGTCATCAATGGGTTATTTTGCTTTCATAATAATACTACTTATTTTGCGGAACCCAAAGTGGTCGAAAACTCACACTTGGCCGGATTTTTTACTTATAAACGTGCCTTAGTCGCAACGATTCAGATTAAGAGTAATAAAAACTAATATATAAATGGTCCCTTTATAAATTAAAGATTTTTAAATCCTGTTTCTATCAAAGAATCTTTATTCCATACCGACTATTGATTGAAATGCTTCGCCCGCCTCGTCAAAAGAAAAGAATAACAGTCCCGAGGTTTTCTATACCCCCATAGTACCCCTTTTTATGTTCCAAAACTATCCTATGCCCTTTTTGGGTCTCAAGCTATATCTGTGGTAAATTTTATCCAAATCTGTTCGATGGTTTAAGACTGAAAAAGAAATAGACAGTTGATATATAAATAATAATTATCGATTGTAACACTGGCAGATTAATTAATGAAATTCTTTGACATTTACGGGGAATCGTTGGCAAATTTCATATAGTATGAAATCATTATATTCAGTAACTTGAAAAACCACACACCACTCAACAAAATAGTTTATTTATTTCGTTAAGTACGTATATAATCTAAATAAATTTAACTCGATTTTCATGAAATTTTTAAGAATGTTCACGTGGGCTGAGAATAAGTCGTTTTCAACTTTATAACCGACTTTAAAAAGGGGCGTTCTCAAATAGACTGTATATTATTGTGTTTGTTAACTTATACCTTTTTAATGTCGGAATCGTTTATGATGAATCTTTTTTTATTCGAAAGCTTGTGTGTGGAAACGGTGCCTTCCCATTTAAATTCTGTTAGAAGTAAGTAGTTTCTAGTTCTGATAATTTAAACGCGGTTTAATATTTTGTTATAAGTAAATAAAAATATTGTAACCCTCAGTATGTTTTAACTTTTACAAGACAACGTTTACCGAGTTTTCTAAACAGTTTATATTGAAATATAGAAAATATGTTTTGATACTGTTAGTTTGTCTTAATCTAATATGTAAAGAGTAGATTTAGATAAAACATAACAATATTTTCTTGTGGAAATATGAATAGCATAAATTTATTAACCAAATTTTATATATTGAAAATATTTTACGCCTCAGTCAAAAACGTTATCGTAAATCATTGATGTAAATAATTAACATAATTATATTTTAAAATTTTAAACCATAAGAAACAGAACAAACAGCAATCTAATTATAACTTTTCAAAGTCAAGTCCAATACTATGAAAGCTACGAAACAAAACACGTACAAGGCAACAAACGTTATAGATCCACGCTAAACCTACCTTGAAGGAACTTATAACAAATCACAACTGTCTACACACCATGAAACCCGTTTCAGACACTTCACATACACTGCTCAACACTAAACAATAAACAACACTACATAATCTGCGTATTTTTTATCTATAATTAGTTATAATCTATGTCATTTTTTGTCTACAGCGTTAGAATATGTTTCGAATTTCGGATTTAAAAAATGGAACGCGAAAAGCCCTCGAGGTTGGACAGCTGACTGGCAGGAGGTGAGACTAGGACGGATTTGCGCATGCGTATTGTTTGTTTGGTATAGGGATGACAACCCTCCGAATTTGGAAATGTTAATGAAATTTATTGTATTGTCTGTCGGTTGCGAAATGGGAATTGCTACATGCCATAGTGGGTCCAATTTAATTTAAAAATATGTATATTAAATGAAACTTCGAAAAGTTTTCCTTGTTTTAAATTAATGGAAAGTTCCTATATATATGTTATGTGAAAAAAACTTTGCTCGTTCTTTCCCTTTGCCTTTGAAAATAAAGTTAATCTCAGAAAACAAGTTTATCACAATTTTTTTCTTTTCAAATGCTTACAAAAAAATTTACAACATTAGTACCTTTTGATACGCAATTTTGTTTATGTTTTGTGAAGACTCATTTCATGAATCTACTTAGTTTAATGTTCAATCCCGTCAAGCTTATTACAGAAGTATGAAATAAAATTAATGTATTAAAACAGACTTAAAATTAAATTTTCCGACAGCCCTATATAATTATAATCCTGAATGCATTAGATAAGCGATTAAAATAATTTTTATATCTCTACTCACTATCACAAATATTTAAATAATTTTATAATTTTGAAATGTACAAAATTCCGATTGAAGCACATTACAACATTTGTTTGTGATAAGTAATTAAAACGCATGTTATTTTCTCAAATTGAAAGCATTTTGAAGACTTTCTAGAATAAGTCCTAAATAAAGTACGCATTTCTTTAATAATTTCTGTATTTCTCTTTTTATATTTTCAGCACACTCATAAAATTGTCGTTATGAAAAAAATATTTTTCATAAAAACTCTTTGCTCTGAATCTCGAATCCTGACAAATTAAAAAAAAATCCATTCGCAGCGCTTACCGCAATGCGGCAGTGTTGAATTTAGTTTAAGTTTTAAAGATTGCACTATTTAATGCCTAACATATTATTTTTATTCAATGAAGTTTTTAAATACCTTAAAGCTTATTATAATAAAATGCTAAACAAAACCAGTAATTCGTCGCAAGTTGCTTTGCTTCAATGTTTTATAATTCTTTCACAGTGCTCTAAGCTTTATCTTTCAAATAAGCGACCTACCTGTAAGAACTAACCGATATACCGAATAGACCGAGGTTTATATTCATTTTATTCTACGGGAGTAACATAAATAAGCAGTGGAATTTTCTACTTATTTTATATTTACAGCTAAACTATCCAAGGCTTTTATAGTTTTCCAAGAAGTGAGTTTATAAATAATAACAATCTTTTAATAAAATTGATCTCTATACATTTTTTTCAATCTACATAATTATTTTTAACAAAAGCTAAACTGCGATGACAACTATAGCAAAATTTGGGACCACAAGGAAAGTACCAGTTTCAAATAAAAAAATAAACGTCGAAAGGTCTGAGGTATCGAACACAAAAAGCAACAAAATTAACAATCTCCTCCTTTTTTTACGTCGATTGATAAGAAAGTCAGAGAAACCACTTTTAACTCACGATCGTTTAAATGAATTCTTTCTAATATTGTTTTTAGATTTATCTCCGCCAAGATTACCAAAAAAAAACACAAAATTGTTATATATTCATTATATGATTATAAATATATATGCTTTTAAAGACGCCTGTATAAAAATACCAGCAGACTTAAAATACATCGTGATTCACTTATCGGCCTAGCATTTTAATAATTACATTATCTCTCATGGGAATACTTATAAATTCGCTACTTAACGGAAAATAAAAATTCTACACGTGTTTTAACTGTCTATTAAGCCACTTAGAAAAGTAAATGCTGGAGACAATTGTCGAGGAAATATATTCGAATTATTCTATTTTTCCCTTGAAGGTAGAATTTATCAAAATGCTTTCTTTGCGAATGTCTACGTCATAACATCTATCTGCATACCAAATTTCAGTCCGATCCTTCTAGTGACTTGGGCTGTGCGTTGTTAGACTATGTCAGTCATTCACCTTTGACTTAAATAACGTAAGACATTATATGAAAATTTTTAAAGTATCAACAGTTATTTCAAAGAAACATCAAAGAAGAATATACCGCGTAATAAGCTAAATTGCGTTTAAATTTCAGAACATTCAGATCCGTAACGCGTTAGGACTACATTAATAAAAATGCAATAATTTTGCTCTTCAAAATAAATATATACAATAAATTTGATGAGATTTTATTACGTTTTTATACGGTCATGGGATATTCTAATGTATATAATAATCTGTCGCTAGAAGTCTACATTACAACTTCTATTAAAGCCACTTAAGATATGTATTTACTAGGTTAAATAACAGATGTTAAGGCCTGACATTCAATCAAAAGTCACGAGTTCGAGTCTAGATGTGAGTGCATTTTTTTTTCATCATAAATGATTTTTTTATTTGTCTGTGGTGTTCATTGACTACATTTATTGGCGACGGTAACCACCGTGATGCACTGGTTTTTCCTACATGGTGTTTAATTTATTATTAAGTATGGGTTAGCAGATTTTTTGATGATTAACGTAACATTAACATCTAGGTTATAAAAATAAAGTCTAGGTTTACTTTAGGTCTGAAAATCGGCTTGTCAATGGCTTCTCAACCTTGGAAAGAATTAAAGTAATTACGTAATTAATAGGATAAAATATTGTATCTTAAGAGATTGTACATAAATTTTCAATGAACTTAGAGTAAGGGAGAAATATTATATTGCACAAAGTCTATTGACATTTCTTTTTGTATAAACATATGACAATGATGCGCAAATATGTAAAGGTTGCTTTTAAATTGTTTTTAATATATTAGTCCATTTGCGAATATATCAAATTCAGGGCCAAATTTTCGTATCCCCAAATATAACTCCAATATATTCTCCATGCATACATTAATTTACAAATGAGTACAAGTGAAGCAATCGCGTGTAAAGTCGAGTTAGCTTACAATGGGACTTTCATAGGAACACACACGACCGATGACACGCTACGTTTCCGGTCCTGTGCTGACAATAGCGCGGGCTGTCACTGTCAGCAAATAATCGTGTGGAACCGCCAGTTTTGTTTTTTTTTTATTTTTATCAACCAATAATACAAGAGCAAATACAGTAGTAAAAAACCCTTGGACTATCTGAGTCAAGTAAGGCATACATTTTATAAATAATTATAGCATAACATGTGGATATACTCAGCTTGAAATCTTATTTTAAGTGAAGTATGTTATATAAGTTGGGATATAAAAAATAGGATTTATCAGTGTAGAAGCTGAAATGACCATTAAATAAACAGAAATTATTTTACCTATTCCCAAAAAAATCATTGCCATAGAAAGGAACTTTAAGCAACTACTAAATTAATAAAGACGAGCTGAGCGAGAGCAATTATTGATACAAATGACGTTATATATTTTTGAACACTGAAAATTTATATTATTCTGCAAGGAAATTTACCCAAAAGGACACTAAACAACAACAATACTTATTGTGTCACAGTTCGTGAGATGACGTCATGTTGTGTCGTGACGTCACGATGTGGGTACAGGCGTGTGCTAAAAATAGCATAGGGTACCCCTTTTGAACTGGCATCATTTTCTTGGCCATTTTGGTCAATATCATTGTAATGTGGTGTAGTCACGAGTGTAAAAAATTATATGAACTTGGCTTTAGGTTTAGTCAGATTTACATTATTTGTTACAAATCAAAGTGAATTCCCGTGTCCCCTACTGGGGTATGGGGCAGATGATATACATCTGTTTCACTGATCGATTTTTTTATGGACAAGTAGGTGATCAGCCTTCTATGTCATGCCAGACCGAGACATTTTTTTTTTTCTTGTGCGTCCCCACCGGGAATCGAACCCAGGACCTCTCGGTTCTACGTTCACGCGTTAACCACAGTACCAAGGAGGCGGTCGTTACAAATATGTTATATACCAAAACATATAATCTTTCAAAATAAATTCAAATGAAAACAATTAAATATACAAGCGACGCAAAAGAAAAGAATACTTGAATTATTGTCAAAAAATCAAAAGTTGACAACAAATGTGAGATCTGTCTACTCGCACTTGGCCAGCGTGGTGAATTGAGGTCTATGAACCCTCAAAAGAAGACCGAGTCTATGTAGTGGGAACATAGTAGCCTTAATAATAAACCTCCACTAATCTATGTTCAGTTAGTCACATTAAAATTCCAGTGATCGGATTAGCAAATATAGCACTTTTGTTTTCTATAAGTAAAATGTATTTATCAAATGACAGGCGCTATATTCTCTTAGAGTTAAACCTATTTTAAGTTGAATCGCATTAGGTACTAGCATAGTATTATATTGCGGAATAGTTATTGTCTAAACTGATATCTGTCCCACAATCCTACAAATTAAAAAAAAGCGTATCATCCCCTAACGACCATTTTCTATCACGATTCATAAATTATGTATATAAAAAGAGCTTTATGCTCTTTTACCGCTGTTTGTATCATCTATTCAAACCACATGCGAACTATTCCGAAAACCCGACTGCATTCAGCCGACATTTCGCTGACGCGTCCGCTGTGACCCATTTTATCCGGGAAAAACTGTTGAGAGACTGAAAGCTATGGATAATTGCGAAGTGTGGTATTTTGAACTGTAAATAAGTAGTTAAGTGGATTTGCTTACTTTTTTAACTTTTATTTACTCTTTTAACTTTTATTACTTTAAAGTTTTATACAGTATTATGGTATGTGTGAAAAAACGTAAAATTATAAAAACCGTTACATTAGAATCTAACTCACGTTATTTTTTGTTATGTCATAGCGGGCTACTGAGCTGGTGGTTCGCCTGATGGTAAGCGATCACCAGCGTCTATTAACATTCGCAGAGGTAGTGCCTTTGCGAATGTGCTGCCCGCTTTTAAGGGGTACAGGAAAAGGAAAGGATTGACGACTGGAAAGAAGGAATGGACTGGGACGGGTGAAAAGGAAATAGGCAATTGGATAATGGAAACTGTCGACAAATTGTGTTCCGCATTATACCGCTTACAATAACACGTATTATTTTTATTAAATAACAACAAAGTTTTACAAAACTTACACTCTCATAAATTCTTTAACATATTGTATATTCAAAAGCAAGCTTGCGTTTTCGTTTGACATTTCACTTTCAGTGCGCACTCGCAATGACACCTCCATTCCTGTTATGGTCGACACATCTGCGCTAAATTGTCTCAATAAAGTTTTTTACGAAACGCTCTTAGCCCTGAGCGGCCATTGTTGACTCATTAACGGAAAGAGCGCGAATTAATTAAAAGTTATGGCCCGTAATGAACGATTGTACATCGCGATCGATATCTGTAAGAATGCCGCGAAATTTAAGCTGTGGTCACATTTGGGGTTTATAAACTTGACAATTAAAAAAAAGCGTCAAAAAGAGATCTCAAAGTAAACATACAAAAATATTTCAGATTTCAAATCGTTCAAAAGCGAAAAATAAATTAATATAATTACTATAAGCGCTACGCATTCTTTTTTAAAGTTGGTGCCAGCCAAGTCTAATGATAGTAGATCTGACGATTAAATTATGGAATAATTATAGAATAAATAAATATTAAATTATAGAAATTATATTAAACTAGCTGCACCCGGCAAACGCTGTTCTGCCTTACTCTAATTATTTAGAGGTATGAAAAATAGATGTTAGCCGATTCTCAAACATACCTGATATGCACACAAAATTTCATAAGAATCAGTCAAGCCGTTTCGGAGGAGTATGGCAACGAAAACTGTGACACGAGAATTTTATATATTAGACTAGCTGCGCCCCGCGGTTTCACCCGCGTAAGTCCGTATCCCGTAGGAATATCGGGATAAAAAATAGATGTTGGCCGATTCTCAGACCTACCCAATATGCTTACCAAATTTCAGAGGAATCGGTCCAGCCGTTTCGGAGGAGTTTGGCAACGAAAACTGTGACACGAGAATTTTATATATTAAGAAGATATTACTTATAAAGAAGTAAAATTTTGTGAGTGGGAGATGGGGTGTCTTCAGGAATGACGTAAAATTCATTCAACCCCTTGTACGTGTATCTGTGTGTATGTGGTATCTGAATGTATCACGTGCGAACAGTTCGAAATTCTATGCTATGCTTTGCTCTGGAAGGAAGAAATGTAATGGGAAAGGTGAGGAAAAGGAAACGGGCGTCCGGCTCCCCCACTAACCATACGAAGCACAGTTCGAGCTGGCCCAATTCATTCGAAGCGCAACTCTACTCCCATATTCAATATTATGAAATACTAGCTGTTTCACCCGCGTCCGTACCCCGTAGGAATGTCGGGATAAAGTTGCCTATATGTTATTCCACTTGTTCAGTACGTACAAAATTTCATTGCAATCGGTTCAGTAGATTTTGCGTGAAAGAGCACAAACTTTCTTCACAAACTTACAAACTTTCACATTTATAATATTAGTAGGATGGATTTTATATACTTATAACTCTGTTTAATATATAATCAATATATAAATAGTTTCTCAGAAAATGTGGCCATACCACAAACAATTACAGTTCATGCATTAACGATGCTATCACCAACGCGTATAAATAGCAGTGTTTACAGCTCAAAAAATCTCTGAATATTTATATGGAGAATTTAATTAGTAAATCACTTACAAATAATGGTGATGGATGTATTGTTTGCGATTTAGGTGTGGCATTTTTAACAGTTAATTGAAATAATAAGGGCGTTTATGCAATTATATGACGTGTTTAAAAATATCATGGATTCTTTGTTTATATTGGATTATGGAAAGTTGGTTATTTCATTAGCTTATTGCATGTATTGACTAGCTTTTGCCCGCGGTTCCGCACACGTTAAATCAGAGTCGTTTAATAGATGTTATTATACATATAAACTTACATCTTGAATCGCTCTATCTATAAAGGAAATCCCATCAAAATGCGTTATGCAGTTTTAAAGACCTTAGCATATAGAGGACACAGGAAGGACAGACGCGTGAAGCGACTTTCCTATATACTACTAGCTGCGCCCCGCGGTTTCACCCGCGTAAGTCCGTATCCCGTAGGAATATCGGGATAAAAAATAGATGTTGGCCGATTCTCAGACCTACCCAATATGCTTACCAAATTTCAGAGGAATCGGTCAAGCCGTTTCGGAGGAGTATGGCAACGAAAACTGTGACACGAGAATTTTATATATATAAAGAAGATGTAGTTAAGATGATTATTTTAGTATCAGGTTAGTATTTTCTTGTGTTTGGTTTTAAGCGAGTATTATACATTTAGAAATTAAAAACTTTTGATATTATATGTCTTGAAGGTCATAACTTCAAGACATATAACATCTCAGTCTCCCCGTGACCACGCTCGCTGTAAAGTGTTCGAAACGTCGGGTTAATAATATAATGAATAAATCGCGTTTAAAATCCGTTGAAAAGTTTTTAATTTCTAAATATTAGTATCAGGTTAGTGATGAGTATCACAAATGTTAAGAAAGTCATAAAATTTTTTAACAAAGTACAGTCATCTTTAATCTTTATAGCTTAAATTGAAGATGGGAAAGGAAATAAAATATACCATAGACAATATATTATTTTATTCATGTAATAAACACAGAATGCGCGTTGTCACCGACTTCAGTCTGAATATTCCAATCAAAGGATCGGTTCCAACCGTTTCGTAGGCTGCTGTAATATTTAATATCTTTTATTTACATAGTATAGAAGATATTATAATAACTAGTAACATAATACATTAGTACATATTTAACATCCTTAAATCGAAAAGTAGAGAGTTAAAGACCAGACGAGCGTGCGTTAAATAAATTGATTTTTAAATTTCTCACTACTCCTCAATACATTAATTCCCACAAACACACACTACTCATACAATCTACACTACTTCAAAACTTAGATTTTAAGTAGTTTAATTAATGAATATATAAATTACTTAGAATAAAATGTAAATTGTAAATTGTTAAATATCATAAATTTATATTAAATTATAGAATTTAAATTTCATATGTATGTAGTAGCAATTATATTTTATTGGGTCTTAAATTTGAACTTTTAGGGAACTGATTGAGGTGGATTATGGCCTGAATCATCATAATAGTGACCCGTGTCGCTAAAGTGGGAACATATATGCGTTCAATATGAATATTGAAATATAATTCAGAGAATAAAAGGAAGAAAAAAATTTCACTAGCGAAAGGAAAAAGAAATAAACCCATATAGAACAACGGCGTGAAATAGGAAAAACTTAACGGATAAGTTCCCATATCCTTCACCCTGCCTTTTCCTTTCCCTTATTCACCGCTGTCATACCCTTATCCCCTCTCCTTTTAAAATTCCACTATCGAAACTCCACAATCGGCATATGCCACTTTTGCATTTATAAAATGAAATATGGATCGATAGATGAAAAATTATTACAAAACAAATTTGCCATTGTACTAAACAATAATTTTTATCTCTATAAAAATATATGTGTTAACAAATTATTTGAGCATAATTTAATGCATGAAAGACTAAAAAGTTATTTATTATAAACATATAATACAGAATCATATATTATTAAACCATTTTACATAACTGTTTCTGGCCCATTCAATTAAACTAGGTAATTACAAATTATACCAACAATATGGGAAATAAATAAATAAAACAACTATGTATTACCATATATATTTTATTAAATAAACATTTACTTACATAATATATAATATCAACATATTCATTATATTGGTTATTACAATTAAACGGATTTAAAACATGATTTATTCTTACAACTGAAGAGATTAGGAAAATATATTTGACGGAAATAAATCGAGTTATGAATCAGTCATTAAATGCTGAATAACAATAAACACAATATATAATCATAGACAATATAATAATATATCTAATTTATATAATAACAATGCCCTTTTTAAATATATTTTTATAACACGATTTCAATATAATATGGCAAAAAAAACAGTACACACTTATCTGAATACATCGTTTTAGTAATTAATGAATCTCTTTACAGTTATCACAAACTATCATATATTTTTTATGATTAAGTCAAACAAAGAGAAAATAATATAAAAATATATATATGAATATCAAGCATAAAAGTATAATTTGTGACGAAAACCAAGACACGGATGTGTTTTAATAAAAACGACACAAGGTAATTATTTTTATTCATTATTAGCTGACCCGGCGAACTTCGGAACGCAGTAGAAAAACGTTTAGGCCTTTTTCCTTAACTTTTAAATCCTTCTTGGACTACGCATCAAAACCGGAATTACCAAAATCGGCTCAGACGTTCTCGATAACGAGTCTAACGAACAGCAATTGATTATTATTTACAAATAGAATAATAAAATAGATAAACAGATACTTTTACTTTTTCTAACAATTGGTCAATGATGAATAATTCGTCTAGGCTTTTTATCAAATCGACCCATTCAAATTTTTATACATAAATTCTCGATTTGTAATATTTCTAACATCAATACAAAGACAAAGCTACATCAAGTCATTTACAAAACAACCATCTATACAACCATTTTTGTTATAACAATTGAAATTCTCCAATCATTTACAATTACCTTTGGTCGATTAAAGTCTTTCAGTAAATAAAACTAAATTAAATACCACATAAGCCTACAAACTATAATGAATACACACAAAAACAGAAATTATGTTGCGTTCTCCCTCCCACACTGTTACATCTCACTCGCACTTATGGCAATGAAAATATGACTTGCCTTTCTATTGTGCCAGGTGTCCTTTATCCTCTCTACCCACTACCTTAACTCACACATTCAAAATTTACCTATCCCCACCACATAGGCAATAGCCTTGTTTCTATCAAGCCAAATTTACTCTTTACTAATACCTCTTCAATAAATCAAACAATTCATATTTCAACAATCAATCAATCAACCAACTAACTTAACTAAATAAGACCGTTTTTAAAACCACTATGTTCCTATAAATCTATTTTACGGAAGTGGGTCGATGGGTCAAGGGGTCCATGGGGGATGTTCGTAATACACGACGT
>NC_052103.1:578332-583774 GCF_012273895.1 Zerene cesonia
TGGTGCCGGTCGGCCGCCCACGACGAGAGCAGCTCCAGCAGCTCGACGCAGTGCGAGAGGCGCTCGTTCAGCACCTGATAGACGATGAAACGATCGTGACAGTCATCCTGCCTGAGCCAAAGGGGGACTGAGCCGATCTCGCCGTGGCTCAGTTATCAGTAGGGTCCAGAATAATATATAAATACCCGTACATTTATAATTTATTATTACACTATTTTCGTTATTACGTGAATTATCATATTTGGATTGGGAAAAACTGATTTTAATTTTCCATATTTCTCCATATTTCAGGGTTATGTGCATATTTTTCATAGAAATACCACAATCCTACTAATAGTACAAATGCGAAAGTTTTTAAGGATGTGTGTGTGTGTGTTTGTTGCTCTTTCACGCAAAAAACTACTGAACCGATTGCAATTAAATTTGGTACGTAGACAGCTGGACAACTGGAAAAACATATAGGCAACTTTTTATCCGATATTCCTACGGGATGCGGACTTCCGCAGGTGAAGCCACGGGGCGCAGCTAGTTCACACTATTTTCGTTATTACATCAATTATCATATTTTGATCGGGAATAACTAATTTAAATTTTCCATATTTCAGGGTTATGCGCATATTATTTCATAGAAATATCACAAACATCCATATTTTCAATTGACATATTTCAGAAACAGTTTAAGTTTATAAAAATTGGTATAACGTGTTCCCGCAACCGCAAGACCGTGCGGTGAGCCAATACCTACGCGTAATGAGTCGCGCTGTCGCTTCGGGTTGAATAATCTTATTATATAAATTCTCGTGTCACAATGTTAGTCTCTATACTCCTCCGAAACGGCTTGACCGATTCCTCTGAAATTTGGTAAGCATATTGGGTAGGTCTGAGAATCGGCTAACATCTATTTTTCATACCACTAAACGATAAGAGTAAGGCAGAACAGCGTTTGCCGGGTGCAGCTAGTCTCTATATATATACAAAATTCTCGTGTCACTATGTTAGTTAGCATACTCCACCAAAACGGACTAGACCGATTCTAATAAAATTCTGTGTATCGGGTAGGTTTGAGAATCGGCCAACATCTATTTTTCATGACACATGAAAATATTGCATTAATCGCTTTTTTATCCTAATGTTCTTAATTGCCTTGATTTTGCTCACTCGTGCCTATATATTTAGTTCTATTTAACGGGTTGTCTGGTTGAAAACTCTACCTTGCAATAAGACCGCCTTTTGCTCATTTTATTAATGTTAGGTTATCATGTTCCTATTGACTATACAAATCGATTCAAGCAGTCAAAAGTTGTTAGGTAACAGAAACAAATAAAATTTGAGAACCTCTTCTTTATTTTTTTAAACCCAAAGAAAATTAAGAACCTAAATTTACATGATCGTTGGTTGTAATGAATGTAGTAATAATGAGTGTAGAATAAACACGTAAAACCATAAATTTTCTTCTATATTACATAACTAGCTGCGCCCCGCGGTTTCACCCGCGTAAGTCCGTATCCCGTAGGAATATCCGGATAAAAAGTCGCTTATATGTTATTCCACACACACATCCTTACAAACTTTCGCATTTATAATATTAGTAGGATAAGATAAGATAAGTAGGAAAGATAGGATAGGGTAGGATAGGATTTAAATTGATCCCCTAGCTGTGGTGTATACATGACATACCCTCGTCCGTCTGGGAATTGTGAAATATGCCACTGTGTAGGAGTAGAGACGTTCCAGAGTTTCCTCCTCCCAATAGAAGTCCGGGGTGTCCAGGAGGTCTGATTCTACGGTGAGACGGTGCCTGAGAGAGAATAGCTCGCCTAGTTTGCGGACTACCTGCAAAAGATACGCAAATACGAGGTAAATGACAGATAATTAATCGGCTTCTGAACAGACTGGCGTTCATTATACAGGGTGTCCCGCCGATGGTGTACTAAATGCTTCTTATAGTTTTGCAAAGCCTAATTACGAGAAATGTAAGTTTATTTTTGTCAATTAATTAAAAAACAAATATATATATCCCTAGCACGGAGTATGCTTAATACAATAAATGTCTGATTAACTGTTCAGAACGTTACACTCGCAGAATCCGTCCGCAGTGGGATTGGGAGTTGCCATTTAAGAAAAAAATAGAAAAAATTACAAATCTCTCAGCTGTGAATATCGCATTGTAACTTTATGCTGTCCAAGCTGACAGTGACAGACTACATTTGCTGACAGCGGCTACATCCGTCAACATGCTTGCTGACAGCGCCGCCAAGGGCGAAGCACCCACCTCCTTCTTGTCCACTCGGGCCGCGCCCTCGGTCTCCATGAGCACGGTGTGCGACCGGATGGAGGCGGCTAGCGTTTCCAGCCGCGCCTCCCACGCGCCGAGCCGAGCTGACTGCGCCATTGCGTGACTGGAGCAAACAAGATTGATATACTATACGAAAACAATATATCACTCAGTGGGATTTGAACACGAGTCATTTTGCAAAATCGTAGCAACGCCTAGCCTTAATTACCTGAATGTATATTTTTCCAAAGAATTCTCCCCATTCGGCACTAAAGCAAAACATGATTCCTGCAGGTGGCACTTCTTTCTGAAAATAAATTGTCATAATATAATTCCTATTAAACACTGAGACATCATTATCACTCATCATTTCACATATCACGAGAGTTTGTTTTTTTAAATGTGCTAATCTTGAAAACTATTGGACATATTTCAAAAATTCTCTCACCATTGGATATATACATGATTCCAGATTGCTATAGGCTATATATGTAGCATAGGCGATGGTACTTTATTCCTATAGCTATATAACAATGGCAGAATGCTAGTAAAAATATATGACAGGTACCATATTGAGTACTAAGGTTGAAGGTCATACGGATAATATTCATTAATAAATTACACAGCAAATATGCACACATATAACTCATGCAATCATCCCAGTTTTTTTAGAGATTATATCATGTTAAGAGTGAAGAGTTAATTAAATGAACTCACAGGTTTGGCTGATAGAAATATGTCATAACTTCCCTTTCCTTATTGACCACCTCTCTGGGGTAGCTTTCTATTTCAAATCTGTAAATACAAAAAAAGCAAGGAATTATTACATAATTTTTCAATGCACAAAGTAAAACCTTAAATAGCAACTTCATAAATACGTTAAAAAAAAACCTGAAATTTGAAATGAAGAACCACTCCTTATTAATTAACATAGTAAATTGTACACTTAAAACAAACAAGTTGTTACATGGGTGAAATTTAAGAATTTCAAAGGAACATAGAAAACATCTTACGGTTTGATGAAATCCAAGACATTTGTGGCCTCCAGTTCTGTACAATTCCAGAAGACGACAGCTCCCTCTTTGAAAAATATGATCTGTCTTGGTTCATCTCCTATTGTGTAAACTGCATTTGCCACCATCACATCTCCTACTTCTTGTGCTTTTAACCTGGAATAACAAGTTTCACAGAATTCTATAGATATACCAACCTATGTAGTTATGTTGATATGGTTGAACTTAATGAGTTAGTAGTTAAACCTACTTCTCTTCATTGCAATTATAATCTTTATAATATAAGTTAAATGCCAATTTCCTTAATTACCAATACACATGGACAGATATTTATTTGTTGATATAATTTATTATTATGTACACCCACTTTCATATTAACACTAGCAATTTAAAAAAATAAACAAATTTATAAATTATCTCAAGCAAACTATTCTTTTTAAGTATTTCAAGAGTCATGTTTCAAATTGCGGAACATTACATTATCATTCAACATTAATCAATAGCAAAAATCTAATAAAAACCTTACGTTCCAGGTTCGTACAGCTTCTGTTGTATCAGAGCCTCTTTGAGACCCTTCAGATCGTAGGAATTAGCTGTCGCATAGGCCAATGTCAAGAAATGTCCTTCTTTTTGGCAGACTTCTTCAAGTAAGGCTTTCTTATAAACTATCTTCTTTTTCAACGGTAAACTCGCATTATCTAACGCTAAAGGTGGTTGAATTGCATCCACTGAATAGTTTCTGACTGATAATCTTGGTAACGTACAAAATAAATCATTATTCTTAGACAATAACTTATTTATCGTTGGCAAAAGTTCCGGCATCGAATTACACATATAGATTTTATTAGCAGTATTCCGAATGACGGTTAAAGCAATTCTTGATAAAAATGAAGTCATTTTTTATATCTACAAAAGTTATGTTATGTAAAAATCAAAAAGTTATTTCAGTTTTAGTGAACCAAAACATTTGAGGTTATTTTGCGTCAGTGTATTTGACATAAACTCTGGCAGTTGGCATTGACATGTTTGCGACATTGACTTTACAGTGTTACGGAATTCGGAATAATGATACGAGTCTTACTGAAATTATTTAAATATTATTTGCTCTTCACTTTAGCTACGGTAAAGGACATCTTATTAATTTGGCCTACATTTTTTTTCAGTAGACTTTTACTTAAAAGTATCAATATGGATTTTGAACATAGATAACAGTACATAAGATTGTTTAACGGTAGGTGACATTATGCGCTATCTCTATAACAAACAACACAGGCATATGTATGCATGATTTTTACATCCACATTTAGATTATCTTACTCGTTATATAAACATCTAATAAAAATTAAGGAAGAAAAACAAGATGTTCATTCATTTTACATATTTTATTATGCACTTAAAATTATAGTCTATTTATGAGTAACTTACGTATTATATCAGTCTTTAAGTCTTATTGTAATACATTAGGGCATGCCCTGCATGGACGTTGTATGCAATGTCTTTGTTCATAGGTTATAATTATTTTCTTATATAATGTCTTTACTCTTTTAATCTATACCAATAAATTACTTAAACCATGGTACAATTTAATTCTAAAATCAACAGTCAACAACAATTTATTTGAATGAAACAATAGTGGCTATTGTTTTATTCAAATAAATTGATATAAATTGATATAGATTCAAATACAAAAACATTTTTGTTTTACATATCAAATATAAAGACGAAGGGTATATAAGATCACAAAATTATTTAACAGATATTATGTAGAAACAAGAAAATTTAAACAGCAATAATACACCTCAGTTTTAAATAGGATGTTTAAAAGCTATGAATATTCATTAACCCTTTTGTGTCCCTTTCTTTTTAGCAGTGTTGCCATCACTCAACTAACATATTCCCATCGTCAGCTGTGAACAGAATGTGCAATTTCCTCGCAAACTCGCTCCCGACTCGCCTCGCTTTGGACCCGGGGACTGCTGAACGGGGCACGCACACGTCCGCCAGCGTGTTTACACTGCTTGCTTGTTTTTGGGCCTGGAATGAGTTCTTAAATCAATATGATAAGAAAATTCTGGTGTTGTCTTATTTGATAAAATTTTTATATGACTATAAAAAAATTTAAGTAAAGAAATACTTATTAGTAAGAGAAATACT